>NW_026986634.1:1227500-1407500 GCF_031307605.1 Tribolium castaneum | reverse complement strand
GCATTTTTTATGTAGGACTAACAATAAGCGAGATATAAATTTGAAAATAATTGATATTTAAAAAAAAATGTCCTTTAACAGAAAATGTCTTGTGATTTAAAATACACTTAATTTATTGGGTCTAATACTTTATTAGAAGAAAAAGGAGGTGACAGAAATGTCACTGAAGTTTTTAGAGTCGTTTGTAAATGATGCATTTTCGTCTTCGTCTCAAACATTGAAAACTGAATTACATTTTTGTTCAGTAACTGTAACAGTTTTCACTTTGGTTTTTTGCTTATATCTCGAAAACATTTACTCTTATCAATTTTTATCTTTGTTTCAAAATTAAAGCTGATAAAATTTCCTACAAAATAGTTACATGCATTTCTTTTGTAGGACATACCGTAAGCGAGTTAAAGAGTTAGATATAAATAATCTTTAACAAAAATTTGCTTTAAAATTAAATGTTTGAAAAACTGAAATTAAACTAAATTAATTGTGTCTAACACTTTAGTAGAGGAAAATGGAAAAAACATAAAAGTCACTAAAGGTTTCAGAGTCGTCTTTAGTCGTCATATTAATAACAATAACATTAATAATAATAATGCTAATAGTACTATATTTGCTTATATGCAAGCGCTTAATTAAGGTAACAGTTTTTTGGTTTCCTGCTTATATCTCGAAAACAGTTACTCCTATCAATTTTTATTTTTTTAATAAAATTAAAGCTGATAAAATTTCCTACAAAATAGTAATTTGCATTTTTCATGTAGGACTAACCATAAGCGAGATATAAGTTTGAAAATAATTAATATTTAAAAAAAAAGTGTTTTAACAGAAAATGTCTTGGGATTTAAAATACACTTAATTTATTGGGTCCAATAGTTTATTAGAAGAAAAAGGAGGTGACATAAAAGTCACTGAAGTCTTCAGAGTCGATTTTAAATGCTGCATTTTCGTCTTCGTCTCAAACATTGACAACTGAATTACATTTTTGTTCAGTAACAGTTACAGTTTTCTTATTGGTTTTTTGCTTATATCTCGAAAACTGTTACTCCTATCAATTTTTATCTTTATTTCAAAATTAAAGCTGCTAAAATTTCCTACAAAATCGTTAATTGCATTTTTCTTGTAGGACCAACCATAAGCGAGTTATAGAGTTGGATATAATAAATATTTAACAAAAATTTGCTTTAAAATAAAATGTTTGAAAAACTGAAATTAAACTAATTTAATTGTGTCTAACACTTTAGTAGAGGAAAAAGAAAAAGACATAAAAGTCACTAAAGGTTTCAGGGTCGTCTTTAGTCGTCATATTAATAACAATAACATTAATGATAATAATACTAATAGTACTAAATTTGCTTATATGCAAACGCTTAATTAAGGTAACAGTGTTTTGGTTTCTTGCTTATATCTCGAAAACAGTTACTCCTATCAATTTTTATCTTTTTACTAAAATTAAAGCTGATAAAATTTCCTACAAAATAGTTATTTGCATTTCTTTTGTAAGACCAACCATAAGCGAGTTATAGAGTTGGATATAAATAATCTTCAACAAAAATTTGCTTTAAAATAAAATGTTTGAAAAACCAAAATTAAACTAAATTAATTGAGTCTAGCACTTTAGTATAGGAAAAAGGAGAAGACATAAAAGTCACCAAAGTCTTCAGAGTCGTTTTTAGTCGTCATTTTAATAACAATAACATTAATAATAATAATACTAATAGTACTAAATTTGCTTATATGCAAGCGCTTTATTAAGGTAACAGTTTTTTGGTTTCTTGCTTATATCTCGAAAACAGTTACTCCTATCAATTTTTATCTTTTTACTAAAATTAAAGCTGATAAAATTTTCTACAAAATAGTTATTTGCATTTTTCTTGTGGGACCAAGCATAAGCGATTTATAGAGATGGATATAAATAATATCTAACAAAAATTTGCTTTAAAATAAAATGTTTGAAATACTGAAATTAAACTAAATTAATTGTGTCTAACACTTTAGTAGAGGAAAAAGAAGAAGACATAAAAGTCACTAAAGGTTTGAGAATCGCCTTTAATCGTCATATTAATAACAATAACATTAATAATAATATTACTAATAGTACTAAATTTGCTTATATGCAAACGCTTAATTAAGTTAACAGTTTTTTGGTTTCTTGCTTATATCTCGAAAACAGTTACTCCTATCAATTTTTATCCTTTTACTAAAATTAAAGCTGATAAAATTTCCTACAAAATAGTAATTTGCATTTTTCATGTAGGACTAACCATAAGCGAGATATAAGTTTGATAATAACTAATATTTAAAAAAAAGTGCTTTAACAGAAAATGTCTTGTGATTTAAAATACACTTAATTTATTAGGTCCAATACTTTATTAGAAGAAAAAGGAGGTGACATAAAAGTCACTGAAGTCTTCAGAGTCGATTTTAAATGCTGCATTTTCATCTTCGTCTCAAACATTGAAAACTGAATTACATTTTTGCTCAGTAACAGTTATAGTTTTCTTATTGGTTTTTTGCTTATATCTCGAAAACTGTTACTCCTATCAATTTTTATCTTTCTTTCAAAATTAAAGCTGATAAAATTTCCTACAAAATCGTTATTTGCATTTTTCTTGTAGGACCAACCATAAGCGAGTTATAGAGTTAGATATAAATAATCTTTAACAAAAATTTGCTTTAAAATAAAATGTTTGAAAAACCAATATTAAACTAAATTAATTGGGTCTAACACATTAGTAGAGGAAAAAAAAGACATAAAGTCACCAAAGTCTTCAGAGTTGTTTTTAGTACTAAATTTGCTTATATGCAAGCGCTTAATTAACGTAACAGTTTTTTGGTTTCTTGCTTATATCTCGAAAACAGTTACTCCTATCAATTTTTATCTTTCTACTAAAATTAAAGCTGATAAAATTTCCCACAAAATAGTAATTTGCATTTTTCATGTAGGACTAACCATAAGCGAGATATAAGTTTGAAAATAATTAATATTTGAAAAAAAAGTGTTTTAACAGAAAATGTCTTGGGATTTAAAATACACTTAATTTATTGGGTCCAATACTTTATTAGAAGAAAAAGGAGGTGACATAAAAGTCACTGAAGTCTTCAGAGTCGATTTTAAATGCTGCATTTTCGTCTTCGTCTCAAACATTGAAAACTGAATTACATTTTTGTTCAGTAAGAGTTACAGTTTTCTTATTGGTTTTTTGCTTATATCTCGAAAACTGTTACTCCTATCAATTTTTATCTTTCTTTCAAAATTGAAGCTGATAAAATTTCCAACAAAATCGTTATTTGTATTTTTCTTGTAGGACCAACCATAAGCGAGTTATAGAGTTGGATATAAATAATCTTTAACAAAAATTTTCTTTAAAATAAAATGTTTGAAAAACCGATATTAAACTAAATTAATTGGGTCTAACACTTTAGTAGAGGAAAAAGGAGAAGACATAAAGTTACCAAAGTCTTCAGAGTTGTTTTTAGTACTAAATTTGCTTATATGCAAGCGCTTAATTAAGGTAACAGTTTTTTGGTTTCTTGCTTATATCTCGAAAACAGTTACTCCTATCAATTTTTATCTTTTTACTAAAATTAAAGCTGATAAAATTTCCTACAATATAGTAATTTGCATTTTTCATGTTGGACTAACCATAAGCGAGATATAAGTTTGAAAATAATTAATATTTAAAAAAAAGTGTTTTAACAGAAAACGTCTTGGGATTTAAAATACACTTAATTTATTGGGTCCAATAGTTTATTAGAAGAAAAAGGAGGTGACATAAAAGTCACTGAAGTCTTCAGAGTCGATTTTAAATGCTGCATTTTCGTCTTCGTTTCAAACATTGAAAACTGAATTACATTTTTGTCCAGTAACAGTTACAGTTTTCTTATTGGTTTTTTGCTTATATCTCGAAAACTGTTATTCCAATTAATTTTTATCTTTATTTCAAAATTAATGCTGATAAAATTTCCTACAAAATCGTTATTTGCATTTTTCATGTAGGACCAACCATAAGCGAGTTATAGAGTTGGATATAAATAATATTTATCTACGATCATCAAATAATATAACCATTACTGTTGTGAAAGTTCCACTGTAAATTTTCATTTTATCCATCGACAAATTAAAAGAAGTCTCTGATTGGTTTTCACCCATGGGTAAAATTGACAGAATTTTTTATCCATTGGGATTGGAACCAATCAAAATTGAAAATATTGGAATTTTATATGTTCCACCACTTTTATGTTGGCAATTGTGTGCCGTAACCGCAGCAATATAACCAAACAAGCCAAATCAGCTGACAACAAAAACAAACAGCTAATTATTTAGTCGGAACTAGGAGTGAAATCTGTGATTGTTCAAGCAGTTTTTTGTGACAGAAAGTTATTTAAAATGTTGGAAGAAGAGAATGAAATGACCTGCACGCCACCTGACATTCGCAATATCGCAACGAGTGCAATAGAAAATCTTCTACCACAAAAATCGCGGCACAAATATGAGTGTGTTTATGAAAGGTTTTTAAAATGGCGCGCAGAAAAAAATACAACTTCTTTTTCTGAAAATATTATATTAAGTTATTTTGTGATGCTTGCAGAAAAGTATTCATCTTCTTCTCTTTGGAGTTACTACTCAATGCTTAAAAGTACGTTAGTCATTCGTCACGATATACATATTGAGAACTATAAAAAACTTCAAGCATTTTTGAAGCGCAAATCTGAGACATACAAACCTAAAAAATCGAAAACTTTATCTTCGGAAAATATAAAAGAGTTTATCGAGAAGGCACCAGATGAAAAATATCTTGTAACGAAGGTAAAAAACACAAACTGTTATATACAAATTATTAAATACCTGCATTTCTTCAAGGTGGCTGTAATAATGGGTATAATGGGTGCCTGCAGATCTCAAGAATTGCATGCAATGAAACTAGAGCACATCGATGATTTAGATCGAGCTTTGCTTGTCAAAATTCCCGATACCAAAAGTTACTCCTATCAATTTTTATCTTTTTACTAAAATTAAAGCTGATAAAATTTCCTACAAAATAGTTATTTGCATTTTTCTTGTAGGACCAAGCATAAGCGAGTTATAGAGATGAATATAAATAATATTTAACAAAAATTTGCTTTAAAATAAAATGTTTGAAATACTGTAATTAAACTAAATTAATTGTGTCTAACACTTTAGTCGTCATATTAATAACAATAACATTAATAATAATAATACTGATAGTACTAAATTTGCTTATATGCAAGCGCTTAATTAAGGCAACAGTTTCTTGCTTATATCTCGAAAACAGTTACTCCTATCAATTTTTATCTTTTTACAAAAATTAAAGCTGATAAAATTTCCTACAAAATAGTTATTTGCATTTTTCATGTAGAACTAACCATAAGCGAGATATAAGTTTGAAAATAATTATTAATTAAAAAAATGTGTTTTAACAGAAAATGTCTTGTGATTTATAATACACTTAATTTATTGGGTCTAATACTTTATTAGAAAAAGGAGGTGACATAAAAATCACTGAAGTCTTCAGAGTCGTTTTTAAATGCTGCATTTTTGTCTTAGTCTCAAATATTGAAAACTGATTTACATTTTTGTTCAGTAACAGTTACAGTTTTCTTATTGGTTTTTTGCTTATATCTCGAAACCAGTTACTCCTATCAATTTTTACCTTTTTTTCAAAATTAAAGCTGATAAAATTTCCTACAAAATAGTTAATTGCATTTTTTTTGTAGGACCAACCATAAGCGAGTTATAGAGTTGGATATAAATAATCTTTAACAAAAATTTGCTTTAAAATAAAATGTTTGAAAAACCAATATTAAACTAAATTAATTGGGTCTAACACTTTAGTAGAGGAAAAAAAAGACATAAAGTCACCAAAGTCTTCAGAGTTGTTTTTAGTACTAAATTTGCTTATATGCAAGCGCTTAATTAACGTAACAGTTTTTTGGTTTCTTGCTTATATCTCGAAAACAGTTACTCCTATCAATTTTTATCTTTCTACTAAAATTAAAGCTGATAAAATTTCCCACAAAATAGTAATTTGCATTTTTCATGTAGGACTAACCATAAGCGAGATATAAGTTAGAAAATAATTAATATTTAAAAAAAAGTGTTTTAACAGAAAACGTCTTGGGATTTAAAATACACTTAATTTATTGGGTCCAATAGTTTATTAGAAGAAAAAGGAGGTGACATAAAAGTCACTGAAGTCTTCAGAGTCGATTTTAAATGCTGCATTTTCGTCTTCGTCTCAAACATTGAAAACTGAATTACATTTTTGTCCAGTAACAGTTACAGTTTTCTTATTGGTTTTTTGCTTATATCTCGAAAACTGTTATTCCAATTAATTTTTATCTTTATTTCAAAATTAATGCTGATAAAATTTCCTACAAAATCGTTATTTGCATTTTTCATGTAGGACCAACCATAAGCGAGTTATAGAGTTGGATATAAATAATATTTATCTACGATCATCAAATAATATAACCATTACTGTTGTGAAAGTTCCACTGTAAATTTTCATTTTATCCATCGACAAATTAAAAGAAGTCTCTGATTGGTTTTCACCCATGGGTAAAATTGACAGAATTTTTTATCCATTGGGATTGGAACCAATCAAAATTGAAAATATTGGAATTTTATCTGTTCCACCACTTTTATGTTGGCAATTGTGTGCCGTAACCGCAGCAATATAACCAAACAAGCCAAATCAGCTGACAACAAAAACAAACAGCTAATTATTTAGTCGGAACTAGGAGTGAAATCTGTGATTGTTCAAGCAGTTTTTTGTGACAGAAAGTTATTTAAAATGTTGGAAGAAGAGAATGAAATGACCTGCACGCCACCTGACATTCGCAATATCGCAACGAGTGCAATAGAAAATCTTCTACCACAAAAATCGCGGCACAAATATGAGTGTGTTTATGAAAGGTTTTTAAAATGGCGCGCAGAAAAAAATACAACTTCTTTTTCTGAAAATATTATATTAAGTTATTTTGTGATGCTTGCAGAAAAGTATTCATCTTCTTCTCTTTGGAGTTACTACTCAATGCTTAAAAGTACGTTAGTCATTCGTCACGATATACATATTGAGAACTATAAAAAACTTCAAGCATTTTTGAAGCGCAAATCTGAGACATACAAACCTAAAAAATCGAAAACTTTATCTTCGGAAAATATAAAAGAGTTTATCGAGAAGGCACCAGATGAAAAATATCTTGTAACGAAGGTAAAAAACACAAACTGTTATATACAAATTATTAAATACCTGCATTTCTTCAAGGTGGCTGTAATAATGGGTATAATGGGTGCCTGCAGATCTCAAGAATTGCATGCAATGAAACTAGAGCACATCGATGATTTAGATCGAGCTTTGCTTGTCAAAATTCCCGATACCAAAAGTTACTCCTATCAATTTTTATCTTTTTACTAAAATTAAAGCTGATAAAATTTCCTACAAAATAGTTATTTGCATTTTTCTTGTAGGACCAAGCATAAGCGAGTTATAGAGATGAATATAAATAATATTTAACAAAAATTTGCTTTAAAATAAAATGTTTGAAATACTGAAATTAAACTAAATTAATTGTGTCTAACACTTTAGTCGTCATATTAATAACAATAACATTAATAATAATAATACTGATAGTACTAAATTTGCTTATATGCAAGCGCTTAATTAAGGCAACAGTTTCTTGCTTATATCTCGAAAACAGTTACTCCTATCAATTTTTATCTTTTTACAAAAATTAAAGCTGATAAAATTTCCTACAAAATAGTTATTTGCATTTTTCATGTAGAACTAACCATAAGCGAGATATAAGCTTGAAAATAATTATTAATTAAAAAAATGTGTTTTAACAGAAAATGTCTTGTGATTTATAATACACTTAATTTATTGGGTCTAATACTTTATTAGAAAAAGGAGGTGACATAAAAGTCACTGAAGTCTTCAGAGTCGTTTTTAAATGCTGCATTTTTGTCTTAGTCTCAAATATTGAAAACTGATTTACATTTTTGTTCAGTAACAGTTACAGTTTTCTTATTGGTTTTTTGCTTATATCTCGAAACCAGTTACTCCTATCAATTTTTACCTTTTTTCCAAAATTAAAGCTGATAAAATTTCCTACAAAATAGTTAATTGCATTTTTTTTGTAAGACCAACCATAAGCGAGTTATAGTGTTGGATATAAATAATCATTAACAAAAATTTGCTTTAAAATAAAATGTTTGAAAAACCGAAATTAAACTAAATAAATTGAGTCTAACACTTTAGTATAGGAAAAAGGAGAAGACATAAAAGTCACCAAAGTCTTGAGAGTCGTTTTTAGTCGTCATATTAATAACAATAACATTAATAATAATAATAATACTAATATTACTAAATTTGCTTATATGCAAGCGCTTAATTAAGGCAACAGTTTCTTGCTTATATCTCGAAAACAGTTACTCCTATCAATTTTTATCTTTTTACTAAAATTAAAGCTGATAAAATTTCCTACAAAATATTTATTTGCATTTTTTTGTAGGACCAACCATAAGCGAGTTATAGAGTTGGATATAAATAATATTTAACAAAAATTTGCTTTAAAATAAAATGTTTGAAAAACCGAAATTAAACTAAATTAATTGAGTCTAACACTTTAGTATAGGAAAAAGGAAAAGACATAAAAGTCACCAAAGTCTTCAGAGTCGTTGTTAGTCGTCACATTAATAACAATAACATTAATAATAATAATACTAATCGTACTAAATCTGCTTAAATTAAAGCTGATAAAATTTCCTACAAAATAGTTATTTGCGTTTTTTTGTAGGACCAACCATAAGCGAGTTATAGAGTTGGATATAAATAATCTTTAACAAAAATTTGCTTTAAAATAAAATGTTTGAAAAACCGAAATTAAACTAAATTAAGTGTGTCTAACACTTTAGTAGAGAAAAAAGGAGGAGACATAAAAGTCACTAAAGTCTTAGAGTTGTCTTTAGTCGTCATATTAATAACAATAACATTTATAATAACAATACTAGTAGTACTAAATTTGCTTATATGCAAGCGCTTAATTAAAGTAACAGTTTTTTTGTTTTTTGCTTATATCTCGAAAACAGTTACTCCTATCAATTTTTACTTTTTCACCAAAATTAAAGGTGATAAAATTTCCTACAAAATAGTTATTTGCATTTTTCATGTAGAACTAACCATAAGCGAGATATAAGTTTGAAAATAATTAATAATTAAAAAAAAGTGTTTTAACAGAAAATGTCTTGTGATTTAAAATACACTTAATTTATTGGGTTCAATACTTTATTAGAAGAAAAAAAAGGTGACATAAAAGTCACTGAAGTCTTTAGAGTCGTTTTTAAATGCTGCATTTTTGTCTTCGTCTCAAACATTGAAAACTGTATTACATTTTTGTTCAGTAACAGTTACAGTTTTCTTATTGGTTTTTTGCTTATATCTCAAAAACAGTTACTCCTATCAAATTTTATCTTTCTTTCAAAATTAAAGCTGATAAAATTTCCAACAAAATACTTATTTACATTTTTCTTGTAGGACCAAGCATAAACGAGTTATAGAGTTGGACATAAATAATATTTAACAAAAATTTGCTTTAAAATAAAATGCTTGAAAAACCGGAATTAAACTAAATTAATTGTGTCTAACACTTTAGTAGAGGAAAAAGGAGAAGACATAAAAGTCACTAAATGTTTCAGAGTCGTCTTTAGTCGTCATATTAATAACAATAACATTAATAATAATAATACTAATAGTACTAAATTTGCTTATATGCAAACGCTTAATTAAGGTAACAGTTTTTTGGTTTCTTGCTTATATCTCGAAAACAGTTACTCCTATCAATTTTTATCTTTTTTTCAAAATTAAAGCTGATAAAATTTCCTACAAAATAATTATTTGCATTTTTTTGTAGGACCAACCATTAGCGAGTTATAGAGTTGGATATAAATAATCTTTAACAAAAATTTGCTTTAAAATAAAATGTTTGAAAAACCGAAATTAAACTAAATTAAGACTAACACTTTAGTAGAGGAAAAAGGAGAAGACATAAAAGTCACCAAAGTCTTAAGAGTCGTTTTTAGTCGTCATATTAATAACAATAACATTAATATTGATAATACTAATATTACTAAATTTGCTTATATGCAAGCGCTTAACTAAGGTAACAGTTTTTTGGTTTCTTGCTTATATCTCGAAAACAGTTACTCCTATCAATTTTTGTTTTTTTACTAAAATTAAAGCTGATAAAATTTCCTACAAAATAGTAATTTGCATTTTTCATGTAGGACTAACCATAAGCGAGATATAAGTTTGAAAATAATTAATATTTAAAAAAAAAGTGCTTTAACAGAAAATGTCTTGTGATTTAAAATACACTTAATTTAATGGGTCCAATACTTTATTAGAAGAAAAAGGAGGAGACATAAAAGTCACTGAAGTCTTCAGAGTCGATTTTAAATGCTGCATTTTCGTCTTTGTCTCAAACATTGAAAACTGAATTACATTTTTGTTCAGTAACAGTTACAGTTTTCTTATTGGTTTTTTGCTTATATCTCGAAAACAGTTACTCCTATCACTTTTTATCTTTTTTTCAAAATTAAAGCTGATAAAATTTTCTACAAAATAGTTATTCGCATTTTTTTTGTAGGACCAACCATAAGTGAGTTATAGAGTTGGATATAAATAATCTTTAACAAAAATTTGCTTTAAATAAAATGTTTGAAAAACCGAAATTAAACTAAATTAATTAAGACTAACACTTTAGTAGAGGAAAAAGGAGAAGACATAAAAGTCACCAAAGTCTTGAGAGTCGTTTTTAGTAGTCATATTAATAACAATAACATTAATAATAATAATAATACTAATATTACTAAATTTGCTTATATGCAAGCGCTTAATTAAGGTAACAGTTTCTTGCTTATATCTCGAAAACAGTTACTCTTATCAATTTTTATCTTTTTACTAAAATTAAAGCTGATAAAATTTCCTACAAAATAGTTAATTGCATTTTTTATGTAGAACTAACCATAAGCGAGATATAAGTTTGAAAATAATTAATATTTAAAAAAAAAGTGCTTTAACAGAAAATGTCTTGTGATTTAAAATACACTTAATTTAATGGGTTCAATACTTTATTAGAAGAAAAAGGAGGTGACATAAAAGTCACCAAAGTCTTCAGAGTTGTTTTTAGTACTAAATTTGCTTATATGCAAGCCCTTAATTAAGGTAACAGTTTTCTGGTTTCTTGCTTATATCTCGAAAACAGTTACTCCTATCAATTTTTATCTTTTTACTAAAATTAAAGCTGATAAAATTTCCTACAAAATAGTTATTTGCATTTCTCATGTAGGACTAACCATAAGCGAGATATAAGTTTGATAATAATTAATATTTAAAAAGAAAGTGCTTTAACAGAAAATGCCTTGTGATTTAAAATACAATAAAAACATTTACTATACAAAAGTTATAATCGGTTTTTAATAATAATAATAATAATAATAATAGTAATAAAAGTAATAATAATAATAATAATAATAATAATAATAATAATAATAATAATAATAATAATAATAATAATAATAATAATAATAATACTTATAATAATGAATTTCTTTCTAAATTAAAGCTTAGTTTTTCTAAGGAAAAATGAAGCTTATTTTGTGTTATCTGAGCGTTTTCTCATTTCTATGCAAGAGATCATCTGTGATCTGTTTTTTAGGCAAGAAATTGTCTAAAATTAATAACTCATTTTAAAACTGGTAAAAAAACATTTACTATACAAAAGTTATAATCGGTTTTTAATAATAATAATATTAATAATAATAATAATAATAATAGTAATAATAATAATAAAAATAATAGTAATAATAATAATAATAATAATAAAAATAATAATAATAGTAGTAATAAAAGTAAGCTTAGTTTTCTAAGCAAAAATGAAGCTTATTTTGTGTTATATGAGCTTTTCTCATTTCTATGCAAAAGATCATGTGTGATCTGTGTTTTTAGGCAATCTAAACCATTTGATAGTTTTTAGGCAAGAAATTGGCTAAAATTAATAACTCATTTTAAAACTGGTATAAAAACATTTACTATACAAAAGTTAATAATAATAATAATAATAATAATAATAATAATAATAATAATAATAATAATAATAATAATAATAATAATAATAATACTAATAATAATAATAATAACAATAATAATAATAATAATAATAGTAATAGTAACAAAAGTAATAAAAATAATAATACTTTTAATAAGGAAAAATGGAGCTTATTTTGTGTGTTACATGAGCGTTTTCTCATTTCTATGCAAAAGATCATGTGTGATCTGTGTTTTTAGGCAATCTAAGCCATTTAATAGTTTTTTATATTTAACAAAAATTTGCATTAAAATAAAATGTTTGAAAAACTGAAATTAAACTAAATTAAGTGTGTCTAACACTTTAGTAGAGAAAAAAGGAGGAGACATAAAAGTCACTAAAGTCTTAGAGTTGTCTTTAGTCGTCATTTTAATAACAATAACATTTATAATAACAATACTAGTAGTACTAAATTTGCTTATATGCAAGCGCTTAATTAAGGTAACAGTTTTTTTGTTTTTTGCTTATATCTCGAAAACAGTTACTCCTATCAATTTTTACTTTTTCACCAAAATTAAGGTGATAAAATTTCCTACAAAATAGTTATTTGCATTTTTCATGTAGAACTAACCATAAGCGAGATATAAGTTTGAAAATAATTAATAATTAAAAAAATGTGTTTAACAGAACATGTCTTGTGATTTATAAAATACACTTAATTTATTGGGTCTAATACTGTATTAGAAGAAAAAGGAGGTGACATAAAAGTCACTGAAGTCTTCAGAGTCGTTTTTAAATGCTGCATTTTTGTCTTCGTCTCAAACACTGAAAACTGAATTACATTTTTGTTCAGTAACAGTTACAGTTTTCTTATTGGTTTTTTGCTTATATCTCGAAAACAGTTACTCCTATCAAATTTTATCTTTCTTTCAAAATTATAGCTGATAAAATTTCCAACAAAATAGTTATTTACATTTTTCTTGTAGGACCAAGCATAAACGAGTTATAGAGTTGGATATAAATAATATTTAACAAAAATTTGCTTTAAAATAAAATGCTTGAAAAACTTGAATTAAACTAAATTAATTGTGTCTAACACTTTAGTAGAGGAAAAAGGAGAAGACATAAAAGTCACTAAATGTTTCAGAGTCGTCTTTAGTCGTCATATTAATAACAATAACATTAATAATAATAATACTAATAGTACTAAATTTGCTTATATGCAAACGCTTAATTAAGGTAACAGTTTTTTGGTTTCTTGCTTATATCTCGAAAACAGTTACTCCTATCAATTTTTATCTTTTTTTCAAAATTAAGGCTGATAAAATTTCCTACAAAATTGTTATTTGCATTTTTTTGTAGGACCAACCATAAGCGAGTTATAGAGTTGGATATAAATAATCTTTAACAAAAATTTGCTTTAAAATAAAATGTTTGAAAAACCGAAATTAAACTAAATTAAGTGTGTCTAACACTTTAGTAGAGAAAAAAGGAGGAGACATAAAAGTCACTAAAGTCTTAGAGTTGTCTTTAGTCGTCATTTTAATAACAATAACATTTATAATAACAATACTAGTAGTACTAAATTTGCTTATATGCAAGCGCTTAATTAAGGTAACAGTTTTTTTGTTTTTTGCTTATATCTCGAAAACAGTTACTCCTATCAATTTTTACTTTTTCACCAAAATTAAGGTGATAAAATTTCCTACAAAATAGTTATTTACATTTTTCATGTAGAACTAACCATAAGCGAGATATAAGTTTGAAAATAATTAATAATTAAAAAAATGTGTTTAACAGAAAATGTCTTGTGATTTATAAAATACACTTAATTTATTGGGTCTAATACTGTATTAGAAGAAAAAGGAGGTGACATAAAAGTCACTGAAGTCTTCAGAGTCGTTTTTAAATGCTGCATTTTTGTCTTCGTCTCAAACATTGAAAACTGAATTACATTTTTGTTCAGTAACAGTTACAGTTTTCTTATTGGTTTTTTGCTTATATCTCGAAAACAGTTACTCCTATCAAATTTTATCTTTCTTTCAAAATTATAGCTGATAAAATTTCCAACAAAATAGTTATTTACATTTTTCTTGTAGGACCAAGCATAAACGAGTTATAGAGTTGGATATAAATAATATTTAACAAAAAATTGCTTTAAAATAAAATGCTTGAAAAACTTGAATTAAACTAAATTAATTGTGTCTAACACTTTAGTAGAGGAAAAAGGAGAAGACATAAAAGTCACTAAATGTTTCAGAGTCGTCTTTAGTCGTCATATTAATAACAATAACATTAATAATAATAATACTAATAGTACTAAATTTGCTTATATGCAAACGCTTAATTAAGGTAACAGTTTTTTGGTTTCTTGCTTATATCTCGAAAACAGTTACTCCTATCAATTTTTATCTTTTTTTCAAAATTAAAGCTGATAAAATTTCCTACAAAATTGTTATTTGCATTTTTTTGTAGGACCAACCATAAGCGAGTTATAGAGTTGGATATAAATAATCTTTAACAAAAATTTGCTTTAAAATAAAATGTTTGAAAAACCGAAATTAAACTAAATTAAGTGTGTCTAACACTTTAGTAGAGAAAAAAGGAGGAGACATAAAAGTCACTAAAGTTATAGAGTTGTCTTTATTCGTCATATTAATAACAATAACATTTATAATAACAATATTAGTAGTACTAAATTTGCTTATATGCAAGCGCTTAATTAAGGTAACAGTTTTTTTGTTTTTTGCTTATATCTCGAAAACAGTTACTCCTATCAATTTTTACTTTTTCACCAAAATTAAAGGTGATAAAGTTTCCTACAAAATAGTTATTTGCGTTTTTCATGTAGAACTAACCATAAGCGAGATATAAGTTTGAAAATAATTAATAATTAAAAAAAAGTGTTTTAACAGAAAATGTCTTGTGATTTAAAATACACTTAATTTATTGGGTTCAATACTTTATTAGAAGAAAAAGGAGGTGACATAAAAGTCACTGAAGTCTTCAGAGTCGTTTTTAAATGCTGCATTTTTGTCTTCGTCTCAAACATTGAAAACTGAATTACATTTTTGTTCAGTAACAGTTACAGTTTTCTTATTGGTTTTTTGCTTATATCTCGAAAACAGTTACTCCTATCAAATTTTATCTTTCTTTCAAAATTAAAGCTGATAAAATTTCCAACAAAATAGTTATTTACATTTTTCTTGTAGGACCAACCATAAGCGAGTTATAGAGTTGGATATAAATAATCTTTAACAAAAATTTGCTTTAAAATAAAATGTTTGAAAAACCGAAATTAAACTAAATTAAGACTAACACTTTAGTAGAGGAAAAAGGAGAAGACATAAAAGTCACCAAAGTCTTAAGAGTCGTTTTTAGTCGTCATATTAATAACAATAACATTAATATTAATAATACTAATATTACTAAATTTGCTTATATGCAAGCGCTTAATTAAGGTAACAGTTTTTTGGTTTCTTGCTTATATCTCGAAAACAGTTACTCCTAGCAATTTTTATCTTTTTACTAAAATTAAAGCTGATAAAATTTCCTACAAAATAGTAATTTGCATTTTTTATGTAGGACTAACCATAAGCGAGATATAAGTTTAAAAATAATTAATATTTAAAAAAAAAGTGCTTTAACAGAAAATGTCTTGTGATTTAAAATACACTTAATTTAATGGGTCCAATACTTTATTAGAAGAAAAAGGAGGAGACATAAAAGTCACTGAAGTCTTCAGAGTCGATTTTAAATGCTGCATTTTCGTCTTTGTCTCAAACATTGAAAACTGAATTACATTTTTGTTCAGTAACAGTTACAGTTTTCTTATTGGTTTTTTGCTTATATCTCGAAAACAGTTACTCCTATCACTTTTTATCTTTCTTTCAAAATTAAAGCTGATAAAATTTTCTACAAAATAGTTATTCGCATTTTTTTTTGTAGGACCAACCATAAGCGAGTTATAGAGTTGGATATAAATAATCTTTAACAAAAATTTGCTTTAAAATAAAATGTTTGAAAAACCGAAATTAAACTAAATTAATTAAGACTAACACTTTAGTAGAGGAAAAAG
The DNA here is from genome assembly GCF_031307605.1 of Tribolium castaneum. Taxonomy (NCBI): domain Eukaryota; kingdom Metazoa; phylum Arthropoda; class Insecta; order Coleoptera; family Tenebrionidae; genus Tribolium; species Tribolium castaneum. The sequence goes on along the minus strand of NW_026986634.1, from coordinate 1,391,320 downwards.
GAGAAGACATAAAAGTCACCAAAGTCTTGAGAGTCGTTTTTAGTAGTCATATTAATAACAATAACATTAATAATAAAAATAATACTAATATTACTAAATTTGCTTATATGCAAGCGCTTAATTAAGGTAACAGTTTCTTGCTTATATCTCGAAAACAGTTACTCTTATCAATTTTTATCTTTTTTTCAAAATTAAAGCTGATAAAATTTCCTACAAAATAGTTATTTGCGTTTTTCATGTAGGACTAACCATAAGCGAGATATAAGTTTGATAATAATTAATATTTAAAAAGAAAGTGCTTTAACAGAAAATGCCTTGTGATTTAAAATACAATAAAAACATTTACTATACAAAAGTTATAATCGGTTTTTAATAATAATAATAATACTAATAATAATAATAGTAATAAAAGTAATAATAATAATAATAATAATAATTATAATAATAATAATAATAATAATACTTATAATAATGAATTTCTTTCTAAATTAAAGCTTAGTTTTTCTAAGGAAAAATAAAGCTTATTTTGTGTTATCTGAGCGTTTTCTCATTTCTATGCAAGAGATCATCTGTGATCTGTGTTTTTAGGCAAGAAATTGTCTAAAATTAAAAACTCATTTTAAAACTGGTATAAAAACATTTACTATACAAAAGTTATAGTCGGTTTTTAATAATAATAATATTACTAATTATTTTAATATTAATTTAGTTTAATTTCGGTTTTTCAAACATTTTGTTTTATATCAAATTTTTGTTAAAGATTATATATATCCAACTCTATAACTCGCTTATGGTTGGTCCTACAAAACAAATGCAAAAAACTATTTTGTAAAAAATTTTATCAGCTTTAATTTTGAAAGAAAGATAAAAATTGATAGGAGTAACTGGTTTCGAGATATAAGCAAAAAACCAATAAGAAAACTGTAACTGTTACTGAACAAAAATGTAATTCAGTATTTAATGTTTGAGACGAAGACGAAAATGCAGCATATACTGTCACCTCCTTTTTCTTCTAATTAAGTATTGGACCCAATAAATTAAGTGTATTTTAAATCACAAGACATTTTCTGTTAAAGCACATTTTTTTTAATTATTAATCATTTTCAAACTTATATCTTGCTTATGGTTAGTTCTACATGAAAAATGCAAATAACGATTTTGAAGGAAATTTTATCAGCTTTAATTTTGGTAAAAAGGTAAAAATTGATAGGAGTAACTGTTTTCGAGATATAAGCAAGAAACTGTTACATTAATTAAGCGCTTGCATATAAGCAAATTTAGTAATATTAGTATTATTATTATTAATGTTATTGTTATTAATATGACGACTAAAAACGACTCTCAAGACTTTGGTGACTTTTATGTCTTCTCCTTTTTCCTCAACTAAAGTGTTAGTCTTAATTAATTTAGTTTAATTTCGGTTTTTCAAACATTTTATTTTAAAGCAAATTTTTGTTAAAGATTATTTATATCCAACTCTATAACTCGCTTATGGTTGGTCCTACAAGAAAAATGTAAATAACTATTTTGTTGGAAATTTTATCAGCTTTAATTTTGAAAGAAAGATAAAATTTGATAGGAGTAACTGTTTTCGAGATATAAGCAAAAAACCAATAAGAAAACTGTAACTGTTACTGAACAAAAATGTAATTCAGTTTTCAATGTTTGAGACGAAGACAAAAATGCAGCATTTAAAAACGACTCTGAAGACTTCAGTGACTTTTATGTCACCTTCTTTTTTTTCTAATAAAGTATTGAACCCAATAAATTAAGTGTATTTTAAATCACAAGACATTTTTTGTTAAAACACTTTTTTTTAATTATTAATTATTTTCAAACTTATATCTCGCTTATGGTTAGTTCTACATGAAAAATGCAAATAACTATTTTGTAGGAAATTTTATCACCTTTAATTTTGGTGAAAAAGTAAAAATTGATAGGAGTAACTGCTTTCGAGATATAAGCAAAAAACAAAAAAACTGTTACCTTAATTAGGCGCTTGCATATAAGCAAATTTAGTACTACTAGTATTGTTATTATAAATGTTATTGTTGTTAATATGACGACTAAAGACAACTCTAAGACTATAGTGACTTTTATGTCTCCTCCTTTTTCCTCTACTAAAGTGTTAGACACAATTAATTTAGTTTAATTTCAGTTTTTCAAACATTTTATTTTAAAGCAAATTTTTGTTAAATATTAAAAACTATAAAATGGCTTAGATTGCCTAAAAACACAGATCACACATGATCTTTTGCATAGAAATGAGAAAACGCTCATGTAACACACAAAATAAGCTCCATTTTTTCTTATTAAAAGTATTATTATTATTATTACTTATGTTACTATTACTAATATTATTATTATTATTATTATTATTATTATTATTATTATTATTATTATTATTATTATTACTATTATTTTTATTATTATTATTATTATTATTATTATTATTATTATTATTATTATTAATATTATTATTATTAAAAACCGATTATAACTTTTGTATAGTAAATGTTTTTATACCAGTTTTAAAATGAGTTATTAATTTTAGACAATTTCTTGCCTAAAAACACAGATCACAGATGATCTCATGCATAGAAATGAGAAAACGCTCAGATAACACAAAATAAGCATCATTTTTGCTTAGAAAAACTAAGCTTTAATTTAGAAAGAAATTCATTATTATAAGTATTATTATCATTATTATTATTATTATTATTATTATTATTATTATTATTATTATTATTATTATTATTATTATTATTATTATTATTATTATCATTATTATTATTATTATTATTATTAACTTTTGTATAGTAAATGTTTTTATACCAGTTTTAAAATGAGTTATTAATTTTATTCAATTTCTTGCCTAAAAACACAGATCACAGATGATCTCTTGCATAGAAATGAGAAAACGCTCATATAACACACAAAATAAGCTTCATTTTTGCTTAGAAAACTAAGCTTACTTTTATTACTATTATTATTATTATTACTATTATTATTATTATTATTATTATTATTATTAACTTTTGTATAGTAAATGTTTTTATACCAGTTTCAAAATGAGTTATTAATTTTAGACAATTTCTTGCCTAAAAACACAGATCACAGATGATTTCTTGCATAGAAATGAGAAAACGCTCATATAACACACAAAATAAGCTTCATTTTTGCTTAGAAAACTAAGCTTACTTTTATTACTATTATTATTTTCATTATTATTATTATTAATATTATTATTATTATTACTATTATTATTATTATTATTATTATTATTATTGTTATTATTATTATTAAAAACTTATATTAAACAGACAGAAAACGTCGTATTCTGACAAAAAAACGAATTACGTTATAGACTTGACGAGAACGGCGTATCTCGGACTCTTATAGGACTCTTATAGGGTCAAAAAGTATCAGTGTGGATTAAAACAAATTATTTTTGTTGAGTCTCAGTCTGAATTGTTTATCAGTTCAAACAAAAACTGCTTATTTTAGACGATCTTTTGCTTTGAACAAGAAAACTTACGTCGAACAGACTAAAAAGGTATTAATCTGGCATAAAAGAGCAATTTATGTATCACTTTGAATAAAGGCAGCTAATCCTATTCGTTTCATTGCTTAAAATAGACAAAATTGTTAATAAATCTAACAAAAACGCTGTATTCTAGCACAAAATACTAATTACATTATAGTTTCGACGAGAATAGCTTATTTGGAATGATTCTATGCTTCCAAACGAGTAAATTTTTATTAAACAGATGCCAAACATCATGTTTTGTCCTATAAAGACATTTTATATTGCAGTTTGTTTTAAAACAAAATATTTTCGTTGATTCTTTGTTAGAAGCAGCAAACCTAACATTAAAGAATCTGAAAACTTTGTATTCGGACACAAACCACCGAATTTTGTATCAGTTTAGACAAAAACGGTTGATTTTCGACAATATTTTGCTTTGAACAAGAAAACTTATATCAAACTGACTAAAAACGTCTTATTTTAGCACAAAACAAAAGATTTGCGTTATAGTCTTAACGAGAGTTGTTAATTTCAAACGGTTCTATGCTTTGAAACGAGTAAACTTTCACTGTACAGCGGAAAAACATCTTATTTCGCCTTTTAAAAACGATTCATGCCACAATTTGGATAAAAACCAATTATTTTCGTTAATTCATTGTTACAAACATGAAACCTTACATCAAAGTAACTGAAAACCCCTTATTCAGGCACAGAAATTCGAATTACGTTTCAGTCTGGACAAAAACTGCTTACTTTAGACGATCCTTTGTTTTAAATACAAAAACTTACATTAAAAAGATTAAATACGTCTTATTCTGGCTGAAAACTGCAAATTATATATTACTCTAGATAAAAGCAATTTATCCTGATTACTCCTTTCCTTAGAATAGAGTAAACTTGTATAAAACTTAATGAAAACTTTAAATTTCGTCTCAAAGAAATAATTTACGTTATAGTTTTGACCAGCACTGTTTATTTCAAACGATTTTATGATTCGAAACTAATGAACTTTTATGGGGCAGATGCAAAACCACATATTACCATATAAAGCGTTGTTTTAAAGCAAATTATTACCTTTTGCAACAAGAAATTTCACGTCAAAGAAACTGAAAACATCGTATCCATGCACAAATATCGAATTACGTATCAGTTTAGGCAAATACAGCTTATTTTAAACGATTCCTTGCTATAAACAAGAAAAATTTTATCAAACATATTGAAAATGTCTTATTCTCGAAAATAAGAGCAAATTATGTATCAGTTTTAACAAAAGCGGATTACTCTGTTTGATTCTATGCTTAGGGTAGAGTAAACTACTATAAAACGTAATGAAAACTCTATATTCAAGCTCAAAAGAACAAATTACGTTATAGTTTTGATAAAAAAAATTATTTCGGACGACTACATATTTCGAAGTAAGCAAACTTTAATTGAACAAGTGCAAAAGCTAATACTTTGCTTTAAAATAACGATTTATGTGGTAATATGGTATTTTGCATCTGTCCTATAAAAGTTTACTCGTTTCGCTCCATTGAATCATTCGAAATAAATTATTTTGACACAACAACAACGAAAATAATTTGTTTTTGTTTAAACTGTAACATAAGTCGTTTTTATAAAACGAACTAAGACGTTTGGCATCTGTTTGTGAAAGTTTTCTCGTTTGGGGGCATAAAATCGTTTGAAATTAAGAGTTCACAGTTTGGATTAAAACCAATGATTTTCGTTTATTCATTGTTACAAACAAGAAACCTTACATCAAAGAAACTGAAAACCTCTTATTCAGGCCCAGAAAATCAAATTACGTTTCAGTCTGGACACAAATTGCTTATTTTAGACGATTCTTTCTTTTGAACACGAAAACTTACATTAAAAAGATTAAAAACGTCTTATTCTGGCTCAAAACTGCAAATTATGTATTACTTTGGATAAAAGCACTTTATCCTGATTACTCCTTTGCTTAGAATAGAGCAAACTTGTAGTATAAAGCTTAATGAAAACTTTAAATTTCGTCTCAAAGATATAATTTACGTTTAGTTTTGACCAGAACTGTTAATTTCAAACGATTTTATGCCCCCAAACGAGAAAACTTTCACTAAACAGATGCCAAACGTCTTAGTTCGTTTTATATAAACGACATGTTACAGTATAAACAAATAATTATTTTCGTTGTTGTGTCAAAATAATTTATTTCGAATGATTCAATGGAGCGAAACGAGTAAACTTTTATAGTACAGATGCAAAATACCATATTACCACATAAATCGTTATTTTAAAGCAAAGTATTAGCTTTTGCACTTGTTCAATTTTTTTTTCTCAAAGCTATAACGTAATTTGTTTTTTTGAGCTTGAATATAAAGTTTTCATTACGTTTTATAGTAGTTTACTCTAAGCATAGAATCAAACAGAGTAATCCGCTTTTGTTAAAACTGATACATAATTTGCTCTTATTTTCAAGAATAAGACATTTTCAATATGTTTGAAAAAATTTTTCTTGTTTATAGCAAGGAATCGTTTAAAATAAGCTGTGTTTGCCTAAACTGATACGTAATTCGATATTTGTGCATGGATACCATGTTTTCAGTTTCTTTGACGTGAAATTTCTTGTTGCAAAAGGTAATATCATTGCGAGCGCGATGTCTGACGGTGCAGACGCATCCGGGCAGGCTCTCTGCAAGAAATGTAAAAAGCAAACTAACAGTGGCCTCAAATGTATTACATGTGGAGCCAATTATCATACAAGTTGTGCTAAGCTTATAAAAAAAGCCAAGTTTATAAACGATAACGAAGTTAACTGTTGTGCTGTGAGTGATACCGGCGAAATTAGTGATTGCGAATCTCTTGCTCAAAGTGAAGATACGTTTAGCTCCCTCAGGAACGAAATCAAGTACCTCAAGACAATTATCGATCACAAAGATGTAATCATCAAGGAATTAGATGAAAAAATCCACCTTCTTAAAGTCAATGCAGCGCTCATAGAGGTAATCGAAGGCCAACTTAAAAACGATCGCGATAATGGAAGAGAAGTTCGCGAAAAAGTGAATGCAGGTAAACAAGCCTGGCTTATCAACAGCGATGAACCTCCGAAAGTACCTTTCAACTTGCAACGTCCTGCGACGATGATGGATAAGGGTTTGCCAAATTCCAAAAACCTGACAAAAAATAGGGACAGAACATTTCCTCCCACATTACAAGTAACAATTCCTTCAACTTCCGGAGTCTCTACTGCTGATACCAACACAAAAACGCCGCAGAGTGATAAAGAGGACGGCTTCATTCTGGTCCAAAACAAAAAAAAGAAGGCATCCGCGTCTACCAAAGTGGCCCCACAGAGCTTACAAGCAACTAAACCGATCTCGGGAGCTTCTAGAAAAAAACCAATGATTGGCTCATCAGCCAGTACTGTTTTAAAAAGCGTTCCTAAATCAGCTCATCTTCACTTGTCTAGATTAGATCCGGACACCAAGGTCGAGAATATCCTGGACTATATCAAGCCCCATGTGTCCATAGCAAACTGCGAAAGACTACAATCGAAAAATCCAACCCTATACTCGTCATTCAAGCTATCTGTGCCACTAGGAGAACTTGAGCAAGTCATGAATTCTTCCATCTGGCCCTGTGGAGTTACTATAAATCGTTTTTTCTTCAGGCGCCCCCAAAACAACAATCCACCAAACCAGAGTGTAGTGGCGTAACTGTGTTAAATTTATATCACCTTAATATTCAAAGCTTAAAAAACAAAATTTTAGATCTAGAAGCCTTTTTGCTGTCCGATGGCCCTTTTGAAGTACTATGTATCAATGAGCATTGGATGGCGGCTAATGAAATCGAGGTTCTTAAATTAGGAAATTATTGTACAGTTTCTAGCTTTTGCAGAACTTTGCGCTATCATGGTGGAGTAAGTATTTTTGTTCATAATTCCATGACTCATTGCAAATCTTTGAGTTTTGATAGTATTGAGTTTGATTTTGAAGTTTCTGGATGTTTATTAAATGACAACTTAAATGTAGTTACATTGTATCGTTCACCTTCGGGGAATTTTGATGTTTTTTTGAAAAAATTAAATTTAATGCTTTCGTCTTTAACCAAAACCAATAATAAAATTATTGTAACAGGCGATTTCAATGTGAAATTTGGCACTTCGGATAAGCTTGCTGTTGCTTTGGTTAATACATTTCTTTCATATGGTTTATACTCAACTGTTTTTACTCCAACTCGAGGAAATTCCTGCCTAGATAACATTTTCACTAACTTTCAAATCAATGATTATCAAGTAACAACTCATGATCCAGGATTATCTGATCATTGTGGTGTATGTATGAGTGTCTTTGTTCCTACTTCGTCTCTAGTGGCAAATGAAAGTTCTAATACCAAATATAGACCTATAACTGCTTTAGGATTATTCCACCTATATAACTTTATTGAAAATATCAACTGGGATTTTATCAACAATACTAACAATGATGTTGAAGACTTATTTACTCAATTTAACAGTATTCTAGTACATTATGTATCTATTTGTTTTCCTGAAAAAATTTTATCCACTCGAGCATCAAAAAATTGCTTTAATGACAATTTGCGATCTTTACGTAACATGCAAACTCTGCTTTTTCAACTTCAAAACAAACAGATTATTGATAAAGAGGTTTACACTGATTTTAGAAAATTCTATCGCAGTGAAATTGCAAAAGCTATAGTTAAATTTCATGATAACATGATCAACAACGTCCCTAACAAACAAAAAGCATTGTGGGATATTGTCAACACAAAGAGAAAAAATTCTGTTAAATTGCCTACGAATCTGTCGCCTGACACTATCAATAACTATTTCACTAACATTGCTGCCAATACAATTAACGCGTTACCCAAAACATCAAATATTTTAACATCGTTTGAAACTGACTCTCGATTTTCTTTCCATGAAGTTACTTATAATGAAGTTAGGGATGCCATTAATCATTTGAAGAAATCTAATAGTTGTGATGCCTACAATATTAGTTCAAAAATTCTAAAATCTTTAGTAAATCTTATAGTTATTCCTTTGACTAAAATCATTAATAGGTGTATTAGAGAAAGTATATTTCCAGCAGTTCTAAAAACTTCCAAAGTTGTACCGGTTTTTAAGAAAGGAGATCCGAATGACATCAGTAATTATAGACCTATTTCTCTAGTGCCTATCTTAGCAAAGGTTTTTGAGTTTATTTTAAAAAAGCAAATCAACTCGTATTTTGAGAATAATAGTCTCTACTCGCAGTTCCAATTTGGTTTTAGATGCAATCACTCAACATCCCTAGCTATTAACTACCTTAGTGAAAAAATTTTGTCTAGTTTTGAAAATAAGGAAAATACCTATGTTTGCTGTTTGGACTTAACAAAAGCATTTGATTGTGTTGAGCATGGTATATTGTTACAAAAATTAAAATCATATGGATTCTGTGTCAGAAGTATTAGTTTGATGAATTCATACTTAATAAATAGATGTCAGTTCGTTTCTGCTCACAATATTAATTCCAATAAAATGGAAATTAAATTTGGTGTACCGCAAGGATCGGTCCTAGGACCGACTCTATTTCTCATCTTTATAAATGACCTGCCACTTTCTATTAAAGATACTAATTTCTTACTGTTTGCTGACGACACCACTATCTATAGCGCTTTTGATTTAAAAGAGGCTCTGGATCACATAAAAACTTGTGTTGAAACCAAAATTAAAGACTGGTTTATTGGTAACAAACTTACCGTTAATTGTGCCAAAACTCAAGAAATTATTTTTTCCTTAAACAAATCATTTATTACCCCTTCTTATATTAAGCTGTTAGGTGTTTTTCTGGATTGTGGATTGACTTGGGAAACTCATTGCGACTACTTAGTTACTAAACTTTCTAAAAAATTGTTCTTGTTTAGGCAGTTGGTATCTACCTTATCGACTAAAACTTTATTATCAGTTTATCATGCCATATTTCACAGTGTTCTTTCATATGCCATCCTTGCTTGGGGTCATTCGCCACATACAGCTAAATTATTCAAAATACAAAGAAAATGTATCAGAATTATTGCTGGCTGTCACTATCAGAGTGACTGTCGTCAATATTTCAGAAACTTCAAAATTTTAACGGTTCCCTGCACTTATATTTTGCAATGTCTTCTATATACTCATCAAAACTTAAACAAATATGATTCGTTTGATCATACATACTCCACCAGATTCCGGCATTTACTCAGACCAAATTTTCTGCGATTATCACGTACTAGAAACAGCACAAGTTATTACTGTATTAAATTATTTAACATGTTACCTGACACCTATAAAAACCTCGAGTTCAAGGCTTTTAAAAACTGTGTTAAATCTTTCCTGCTACAAGAGGCATTTTACTCTGTTGATGAATTCAGTAATTATTTTTGTAAAATGTCATCTTAACTAAGTTTTCTTATATAATTATTATTATCTGCTTTTGTAAACGGTTAAAGTGTATTTTCTTGTTTTCTCTTCTTTTCTTGGTGACGTATGTAAGATACTTTGTATTTATAACATCAATAAAACATTATCATCATTATCATCATCATAATAATTTGCTTTAAAACAACGCTTTATATGGTAATATGTGGTTTTGCATCTGCCCCATAAAAGTTCATTAGTTTCGAATCATAAAATCGTTTGAAATAAACAGTGCTGGTCAAAACTATAACGTAAATTATTTCTTTGAGACGAAATTTAAAGTTTTCATTAAGTTTTATACAAGTTTACTCTATTCTAAGTAAAGGAGTAATCAGGATAAATTGCTTTTATCTAGGGTAATATATAATTTGCAGTTTTCAGCCAGAATAAGACGTTTTTAATCTTTTTAATGTAAGTTTTCGTGTTCAAAACAAAGGATCGTCTAAAATAAGCAGTTTTTGTCCAGACTGAAGCGTAATTCGAATTTCTGTGCCTAAATAAGGGGTTTTCAGTTTCTTTGATGTAAGGTTTCTTGTTTGTAACAATGAATTAACAAAAATAATTGGTTTTTATCCAAACTGTGGCATGAATCAGCTTTAAGACTATAACGCAAATCTTTTGTTTTGTGCTAAAATAAGACGTTTTTAGTCAGTTTGATATAAGTTTTCTTGTTCAAAGCAAAATATTGTCGAAAATCAACCGTTTTGTCTAAACTGATACAAAATTCGGTGGTTTGTGTCCGAATACAAAGTTTTCAGATTCTTTAATGTTAGGTTTGCTGCTTCTAACAAAGAATCAACGAAAATATTTTGTTTTAATACAAACTGCAATATAAAATGTCTTTATAGGACAAAACATGATGTTTGGCATCTGTTTAATAAAAATTTACTCGTTTGGAAGCATAGAATTATTCCAAATAAGCTATTCTCGTCGAAACTATAATGTAATTAGTATTTTGTGCTAGAATACAGCGTTTTTGTCAGATTTATTAACAATTTTGTCTATTTTAAGCAATGAAACGAATAGGATTAGCTGCCTTTATCCAAAGTGATACATAAATTGCTCTTTTAGGCCAGATTAATACGTTTTTAGTCTGTTCGATGTAAGTTTTCTTGTTCAAAGCAAAAGATCGTCTAAAATAAGCCGTTTTTGTTTAAACTGATAAACAATTCAGAATGAGACTCAACAAAAATAATTTGTTTTAATCCAAACTGATACTTTTTGACCTTATAAGAGTCCTATAAGTGTCCGAGATACGCCGTTCTCGTCAAGTCTATAACGTAATTCGTTTTTTTGTGACAGAATACGACGTTTTCTGTCTGTTTAATATAAGTTTTTAATAATAATAATAATAACAATAATAATAATTATAATAATAATAATAATAATAATAATAATAATAATAATAATAGTAATAATAATAATAATATTAATAATAATAATAATGAAAATAATAATAGTAATAAAAGTAAGCTTAGTTTTCTAAGCAAAAATGAAGCTTATTTTGTGTGTTATATGAGCGTTTACTCATTTCTATGCAAGAAATAATCTGTGATCTGTGTTTTTAGGCAAGAAATTGAATAAAATTAATAACTCATTTTAAAACTGGTATAAAAATATTTACTATACAAAAGTTAATAATAATAATAATAACAATAATGATAATAATAATAATAATAATAATAATAATAATAATAATAATGATAATAATAATAATAATGATAATAATACTTATAATAATGAATTTCTTTCTAAATTAAAGCTTAGTTTTTCTAAGCAAAAATGATGCTTATTTTGTGTTATTTGAGCGTTTTCTCATTTCTATGCAAGAGATCATCTGTGATCTGTGTTTTTAGACAAGAAATTGTCTAAAATTAATAACTCATTTTAAAACTGGTATAAAAACATTTACTATACAAAAGTTATAATCGGTTTTTAATAATAATTATATTAATAATAATAATAATAATAATAATAATAATAATAATAATAATAATAATAATAATAACAATAATAATAATAGTAATAGTAATATTAAAAATAATAGTAATAATAATAATAATAAAATTATAATAATAATAATAATAATAATAATAATAGTAATAGTAACATAAGTAATAATAATAATAATACTTTTAATAAGGAAAAATGGAGCTTATTTTGTGTGTTACATGAGCGTTTTCTCATTTCTATGCAAAAGATCATGTGTGATCTGTGTTTTTAGGCAATCTATGCCATTTTATAGTTTTTAATATTTAACAAATATTTGCTTTAAAATAAAATGTTTGAAAAACTGAAATTAAACTAAATTAATTGTGTCTAACACTTTAGTAGAGGAAAAAGGAGGAGACATAAAAGTCACTAAAGTCTTAGAGTTGTCTTTAGTCGTCATATTAATAACAATAACATTTATAATAACAATACTAGTAGTACTAAATTTGCTTATATGCAAGCGCTTAATTAAGGTAACAGTTTTTTTGTTTATTGCTTATATCTCGAAAACAGTTACTCCTATCAATTTTTACTTTTTCACCAAAATTAAAGGTGATAAAATTTCCTACAAAATAGTTATTGGCATTTTTCATGTAGAACTAACCATAAGCGAGATATAAGTTTCAAAATAATTAATAATTAAAAAAAAGTGTTTTAACAGAAAATGTCTTGTGATTTAAAATACACTTAATTTATTGGGTTTAATACTTTATTAGAAGAAAAAGGAGGTGACATAAAAGTCACTGAAGTCTTTAGAGTCGTTTTTAAATGCTGCATTTTTGTCTTCGTCTCAAACATTGAAAACTGAATTACATTTTTGTTCAGTAACAGTTACAGTTTTCTTATTGGTTTTTTGCTTATATCTCGAAAACAGTTACTCCTATCAAATTTTATCTTTTTTTCAAAATTAAAGCTGATTAAATTTCCAACAAAATAGTTATTTGCATTTTTCTTGTAGGACCAAGCATAAGCGAGTTATAGAGATGGATATAAATAATATTTAACAAAAATTTGCTTTAAAATAAAATGTTTGAAATACTGAAATTAAACTAAATTAATTGTGTCTAACACTTTAGTAGAGGAAAAAGAAGAAGACATAAAAGTCACTAAAGGTTTCAGAGTCGTCTTTAATCGTCATATTAATAACAATAACATTAATAATAATAATACTAATAGTACTAAATTTGCTTATACGCAAACGCTTAATTAAGTTAACAGTTTTTTGGTTTCTTGCTTATATCTCGAAAACAGTTACTACTATCAATTTTTATCTTTTTACTAAAATTAAAGCTGATAAAATTTCCTACAAAATAGTAATTTGCATTTTTCATGTAGGACTAACCATAAGCGAGATATAAGTTTGAAAATAACTAATATTTAAAAAAAAGTGCTTTAACAGAAAATGTCTTGTGATTTAAAATACACTTAATTTATTGAGTCCAATACTTTATTAGAAGAAAAAAAAGGTGACATAAAAGTCACTGAAGTCTTCAGAGTCGATTTTAAATGCTGCATTTTCGTCTTCGTCTCAAACATTGAAAACTGAATTACATTTTTGTTCAGTAACAGTTACAGTTTTCTTATTGGTTTTTTGCTTATATCTCGAAAACTGTTACTCCTATCAATTTTTATCTTTCTTTTAAAATTAAAGCTGATAAAATTTCCAACAAAATCGTTATTTGCATTTTTCTTGTAGGACCAACAATAAGCGAGTTATAGAGTTGGATATAAATAATCTTTAACAAAAATTTGCTTTAAAATAAAATGTTTGAAAAACCGATATTAAACTAAATTAATTGGGTCTAACACTTTAGTAGAGAAAAAAGGAGAAGACATAAAGTCACCAAAGTCTTCAGGGTTGTTTTTAGTACTAAATTTGCTTATATGCAAGCGCTTAATTAAGGTAACAGAAAGGTCACTGAAGTTTTTTGAGTCGTTTGTAAATGATGCATTTTCGTCTTCGTCTCAAACATTGAAAACTGAATTACATTTTTGTTCAGTAACTGTAACAGTTTTCACTTTGGTTTTTTGCTTATATCTCGAAAACGTTTACTCTTATCAATTTTTATCTTTCTTTCAAAATTAAAGCTGATAAAATTTCCTACAAAATAGTTAATTGTATTTTACATGTAGGACTAACCATAAGCGAGATATAAGTTTGATAATAATTAATATTTAAAAAAAAAGTGCTTTAAGAGAAAATGCCTTGTGATTTAAAAAAAAACATTTACCATACAAAAGTTATAATCGGTTTTTAATAATAATAATAATAATAGTAATAAAAGTAATAATAATAATAATAATAATAATAATAATAATAATAATACTTATAATATTGAATTTCTTTCTAAATTAAAGCTTAGTTTTTCTAAGGAAAAATGAAGCTTATTTTGTGTTATCTAAGCGTTTTCTCATTTCGATGCAAGAGATCATCTGTGATCTGTGTTTTTAGGCAAGAAATTGTCTAAAATTAAAAACTCATTTTAAAACTGGTATAAAAACATTTACTATACAAAAGTTATAGTCGGTTTTTAATAATAATAATATTAATAATTATTTTAATATTAATTTAGTTTAATTTCGGTTTTTAAAACATTTTATTTTATATCAAATTTTTGTTAAAGACTATTTATATCCAACTCTATAACTCGCTTATAGTTGGTCCTACAAAAAAATGCAAAAAACTATTTTGTCAAAAATTTTATCAGCTTTAATTTTGAAGGAAAGATAAAAATTGATAGGAGTAACTGTTTTCGAGATATAAGCAAAAAACCAAAGTGAAAACTGTAACAGTTACTAAACAAAAATGTAATTCAGTATTTAATGTTTGAGACGAAGACGAAAATGCTGCATTTACTGTCACCTCCTTTTTCTTCTAATTAAGTATTGGACCCAATAAATTAAGTGTATTTTAAATCACAAGACATTTTCTGTTAAAGCACATTTTTTTAATTATTAATTATTTTCAAACTTATATCTTGCTTATGGTAGTTCTACATGAAAAATGCAAATAACGATTTTGAAGGAAATTTTATCAGCTTTAATTTTGGTGAAAAGGTAAAAACTGATAGGAGTAACTGTTTTCGAGATATAAGCAAACAACAAAAAAACTGTTACCTTAATTAAGCGCTTGCATATAAGCAAATTTAGTACTAATAGTATGGTTATTATTAATGTTATTGTTATTAATATGACGACTAAAGACGATTCTGAAGACTTTAGTGACTTTTATGTCTCTTCCTTTTTCCTCTACTAAAGTGTTAGACACAATTAATTTAGTTTAATTTCGGTTTTTCAAACATTTTATTTTAAAGCAAATTTTTGTTTAATATTATTTATATCCAACTCTATAACTTGCTTATTCTTGGTCCTACAAGAAAAATGTAAATAACTATTTTGGTGTTTTTGAGATATAAGCAAAAAACCAAAGTGAAAACTGTTACAGTTACTTAACAAAAATGTAATTCAGTTTTCAATGTTTGAGACGAAGACGAAAATGCAGCATTTAAAAACGACTCTGAAGACTTCAGTGACTTTTATGCCTCCTCCTTTTTCTTCTAATAAAGTATTGGACCCATTAAATTAAGTGTATTTTAAATCACAAGACATTTTCTGTTAAAGCACTTTTTTTTTAAATATTAATTATTTTCAAACTTATATCTCGCTTATGGTTAGTCCTACATGAAAAATGCAAATTACTATTTTGTACAAAATTTTATCAGCTTGCTTTAATTTTAGTAAAAATTTAAAAATTGATAGGAGTAACTGTTTTCGAGATATAAGCAAGAAAACAAAAAGCTGTTACTTTAATTAAGCGCTTGCATATAAGCAAATTTAGTAATATTAGTATTATTATTATTAATGTTATTGTTATTAATATGACGACTAAAAACGACTCTCAAGACTTTGGTGACTTTTATGTCTTCTCCTTTTACCTCTACTAAAGTGTTAGTCTTAGTTTAGTTTAATTTCGGTTTTTTAAACATTTTATTTTAAAGCAAATTTTTGTTAAAGATTATTTATATCCAACTCTATAACTCGCTTATGGTTGGTCCTACAAAAAAATGCAAATAATTATTTTGTAGGAAATTTTATCAGCTTTAATTTTGAAAAAAAGATAAAAATTGATAGAAGTAACTGTTTTCGAGATATAAGCAAGAAACCAAAAAACAGTTACCTTAATTAAGCGTTTGCATATAAGCAAATTTAGTACTATTAGTATTATTATTATTAATGTTATTGTTATTAATATGACGACTAAAGACGACTCTGAAACATTTAGTGACTTTTATGTCTTCTCCTTTTTCCTCTACTAAAGTGTTAGACACAATTAATTTAGTTTAATTCCGGTTTTTCAAGCATTTTATTTTAAAGCAAATTTTTGTTAAATATTATTTATATCCAACTCTATAACTCGTTTATGCTTGGTCCTACAAGAAAAATGTAAATAACTATTTTGTTGGAAATTTTATCAGCTTTAATTTTGAAAGAAAGATAAAATTTGATAGGAGTAACTGTTTTCGAGATATAAGCAAAAAACCAATAAGAAAACTGTAACTGTTACTGAACAAAAATGTAATTCAGTTTTCAATGTTTGAGACGAAGACAAAAATGCAGCATTTAAAAACGACTCTGAAGACTTCAGTGACTTTTATGTTACCTCCTTTTCCTTCTAATAAAGTATTGGACCCAATAAATTAAGTGTATTTTAAATCACAAGACATTTTCTGTTAAAACACTTTTTTTTAATTATTAATTATTTTTAAACTTATATCTCGCTTATGGTTAGTTCTACATGAAAAATGCAAATAACTATTTTGTAGGAAATTTTATCACCTTTAATTTTGGTGAAAAAGTAAAAATTGTTAGGCGTAACTGTTTTCGAGATATAAGCAAAAAACAAAAAAACTGTTACCTTAAGTAAGCGCTTGCATATAAGCAAATTTAGTACTACTAGTATTGTTATTATAAATGTTATTGTTATTAATATGACGACTAAAGACAACTCTAAGACTTTAGTGACTTTTATGTCTCCTCCTTTTTCCTCTACTAAAGTGTTAGACACAATTAATTTAGTTTAATTTCAGTTTTTCAAACATTTTATTTTAAAGCAAATTTTTGTTAAATATTAAAAACTATAAAATGGGTTAGATTGCCTAAAAACACAGATCACACATGATCTTTTGCATAGAAATGAGAAAACGCTCATGTAACACACAAAATAAGCTCCATTTTTCCTTATTAAAAGTATTATTATTATTATTACTTATGTTACTATTACTATTATTATTATTATTATTATTATTATTACTATAATTTTTATTATTATTATTACTATTATTATTATTATTATTATTATTATTATTATTATTATTATTATTAATTTTATTATTATTAAAAACTAATTATAACTTTTGTATAGTAAATGTTTTTATACCAGTTTTAAAATGAGTTATTAATTTTAGACAATTTCTTGCCTAAAAACACAGATCACAGATGTTTTCTTGCATAGAAATGAGAAAACGCTCATATAACACACAAAATAAGCTTCATTTTTGCTTAGAAAACTAAGCTTACTTTTATTACTATTATTATTTTCAATATTATTATTATTAATATTATTATTATTATTACTATTATTATTATTATTATTATTATTATTATTATTATTATTATTATTATTGTTATTATTATTATTATTAAAAACTTATATTAAACAGACAGAAAACGTCGTATTCTGACACAAAAAAACGAATTACGTTATAGACTTGACGAGATCGGCGTATCTCGGACTCTTATAGGACTCTTATAGGGTCAAAAAGTATCAGTTTGGATAAAAACAAATTATTTTTGTTGAGTCTCAGTCTGAATTGTTTATCAGTTCAAACAAAAACGGCTTATTTTAGACGATCTTTTGCTTTGAACAAGAAAACTTACATCGAACAGATTAAAAACGTATTAATCTGGCATAAAAGAGCAATTTATGTATCACTTCGGATAAAGGCAGCTAATCCTATTCGTTTTATTGCTTAAAATAGACAAAATTGTTAATAAATCTAACAAAAACGCTGTATTCTAGAACAAAATACTAATTACATTATAGTTTCGACGAGAATAGCTTATTTGGAATGATTCTATGCTTCCAAACGAGTAAATTTTTATTAAACAGATGCCAAACATCATGTTTTGTCCTATAAAGACATTTTATATTGCAGTTTGTATTAAAACAAAATATTTTCGTTGATTCTTTGTTAGAAGCAGCAAACCTAACATTAAAGAATCTGAAAACTTTGTATTCGGACACAAACCACCGAATTTTGTATCAGTTTAGACAAAAACGGTTGATTTTCGACAATATTTTGCTTTGAACAAGAAAACTTATATCAAACTGACTAAAAACGTCATATTTTAGCACAAAACAAAAGATTTGCGTAATAGTCTTAACGAGAGCAGTTAATTTCAAACGGTTCTATGCTTTGAAACGAGTAAACTTTCACTGTACAGAGGAAAAACATCTTATTTCGCCTTTTAAAAACGATTCATGCCACAGTTTGGATAAAAACCAATTATTTTCGTTAATTCATTGTTACAAACATGAAACCTTACATCAAAGTAACTGAAAACCCCTTATTCAGGCACAGAATTTGTTTTGAATACAAAAACTTACATTAAAAAGATTAAAAACGTCTTATTCTGGCTGAAAACTGCAAATTATATATTACTCTAGATAAAAGCAATTTATCCTGATTACTCCCTTACTTAGAATAGAGTAAACTTGTATAAAACTTAATAAAAACTTTAAATTTCGTCTCAAAGAAATAATTTACGTTATAGTTTTGACCAGCACTGTTTATTTCAAACGATTTTATGATTCGAAACTAATGAACTTTTATGGGGCGGATGCAAAACCACATATTACAATATAAAGCGTTGTTTTAAAGCAAATTATTACCTTTTGCAACAAGAAATTTCACGTCAAAGAAACTGAAAACATCGTATCCATGCACAAATATCGAATTACGTATCAGTTTAGGCAAATACAGCTTATTTTAAACGATTCCTTGCTATAAACAAGAAAAATTTTATCAAACATATTGAAAATGTCTTATTCTCGAAAATAAGAGCAAATTATGTATCAGTTTTAACAAAAGCGGATTACTCTGTTTGATTCTATGCTTAGAGTAGAGTAAACTACTATAAAACGTAATGAAAACTCTATATTCAAGCTCAAAAGAACAAATTACGTTATAGTTTTGACAAAAAAAAATTATTTCGGACGACTACATACTTCGAAGTAAGCAAACTTTAATTGAACAAGTGCAAAAGCTAATACTTTGCTTTAAAATAACGATTTATGTGGTAATATGGTATTTTGCATCTGTCCTATAAAAGTTTACTCGTTTCGCTCCATTGAATCATTCGAAATAAATTATTTTGACACAACAACAACAAAAATAATTTGTTTTTGTTTAAACTGTAACATAAGTCGTTTTTATAAAACGAACTAAGACGTTTGGCATTTGTTTAGTGAAAGTTTTCTCGTTTGGGGGCATAAAATCGTTTGAAATTAACAGTTCTGGTCAAAACTATAACGTAAATTATTTCTTTGAGACGAAATTTAAAGTTTTCATTAAGTTTTATACAAGTTTGCACTATTCTAAGCAAAGGAGTAATCAGGATAAACTGCTTTTATCCAAAGTAATACATAATTTGCAGTTTTGAGCCAGAATAAGACGTTTTTAATCTTTTTAATGTAAGTTTTCGTGTTCAAAAGAAAGAATCGTCTAAAATAAGCAATTTGTGTCCAGACTGAAACGTAATTTGATTTTCTGGGCTTGAATAAAAGGTTTTCAGTTTCTTTGATGTAAGGTTTGTAACAATGAATAAACGAAAATCATTGGTTTTAATCCAAACTGTGACATAAATCGTTTTTTAAAGGCGAAATCAGACGTTTTGCCTCTGTTCAGTGAAAGTATACTGGTTTCAAAGCATAGAATCGTTTGAAATTAACAGTTCTCGTCAAGACTATAACGCAAATCTTTAAAGTAATACAAAGAAATAATTTACGTTATAGTTTTGACCAGAACTGTTAATTTCAAACGATTTTATGCCCCCAAACGAGAAAACTTTTACTAAACAGATGCCAAACGTCTTAGTTCGTTTTATAAAAGCGACTTATGTTACAGTTTAAACAAAAACAAATTATTTGTGTTGTTGTTGTGTCAAAATAATTTATTTCTAATGATTCAATGGAGCGAAACGGGTAAACTTTTATAGGACAGATGCAAAATACCATATTACCACATAAATCATTATTTTAAAGCAAAGTATTAGCTTTTGCACATGTTCAATTAAAGTTTGCTTACTTCGAAGTATGTAATCGTCCGAAATATTTTTTTTTGTCAAAACTATAACGTAAATTGTTCTTTTGAGATTGAATATAGAGTTTTCATTACGTTTTATAGTAGTTTACTCTACTCTAAGCATAGAATCAAACAGATTAATCCGCTTTTGTTAAAACTGATACATAATTTGCTCTTATTTTCGAGAATAAGACGTTTTCAATATGCTTGATAAAATTTTTCTTGTTTATAGCAAGGAATCGTTTAAAATAAGCTGTATTTGCCTAAACTGATACGTAATTAGATATTTATGTATGGATACGAAGTTTTCAGTTTCTTTGACGTGAAATTTCTTGTTGCAAAAGGTAATACTTTGCTTTAAAACAACGCTTTATATGGTAATATGTGGTTTTGCATCTGCCCCATAAAAGTTCATTAGTTTCGAATCATAATTTCGTTTGAAATAAACAGTGCTGGTCAAAACTATAACGTAAATTATTTCTTTGAGACGAAATTTAAAGTTTTTATTAAGTTTTATACAAGTTTACTCTATTCTAAGTAAAGGAGTAATCAGGATAAATTGCTTTTATCTAGAGTAATATATAATTTGCAGTTTTCAGCCAGAATAAGACGTTTTTAATCTTTTTAATGTAAGTTTTCGTGTTCAAAACAAAGGATCGTCTAAAATAAGCAGTTTTTGTCCAGACTGAAACGTAATTCGAATTTCTGTGCCTAAATAAGGGGTTTTCAGTTTCTTTGATGTAAGGTTTCTTGTTTGTAACAATGAATTAACAAAAATAATTGGTTTTTATCCAAACTGTGGCATGAATCAGCTTTAAGACTATAACGCAAATCTTTTGTTTTGTGCTAAAATAAGACGTTTTTAGTCAGTTTGATATAAGCTTTCTTGTTCAAAGCAAAATATTGTCGAAAATCAACCGTTTTTGTCTAAACTGAAACAAAATTCGGTGGTTTGTGTCCGAATACAAAGTTTTCAGATTCTTTAATGTTAGGTTTGCTTCTTCTAACAAAGAATCAACGAAAATATTTTGTTTTAATACAAACTGCAATATAAAATGTCTTTATAGGACAAAACATGATGTTTGGCATCTGTTTATTAAAAATTTACTCGTTTGGAAGCATAGAATCATTCCAAATAAGCTATTCTCGTCGAAACTATAATGTAATTAGTATTTTGTGCTAGAATACAGCGTTTTTGTTAGATTTATTAACAATTTTGTCTATTTTAAGCAATGAAACGAATAGGATTAGCTGCCTTTATCCAAAGTGATACATAAATTGCTCTTTTATGCCAGATTAATACGTTTTTAGTCTGTTCGATGTAAGTTTTCTTGTTCAAAGCAAAAGATCGTCTAAAGTAAGCCGTTTTTGTTTAAACTGATGAACAATTCAGACTGAGAGTCAACAAAAATAATTTGTTTTAATCCAAACTGATAATTTTTGACCCTATAAGAGTCCTATAAGTGTCCGAGATACGCCGTTCTCGTCAAGTCTATAACGTAATTCGTTTTTTTGTGTTAGAATACGACGTTTTCTGTCTGTTTAATATAATTTTTTAATAATAATAATAATAACAATAATAATAATAATAATAATAATAATAATAATAATAATAATAGTAATAATAATAATAATAATAATAATAATAATCATGATAATAATACTTATAATAATGAATTTCTTTCTAAATTAAAGCTTAGTTTTTCTAAGCAAAAATGATGCTTATTTTGTGTGTTATATGAGCGTTTTCTCATTTCTATGCAAGAGATCATCTGTGATCTGTGTTTTTAGGCAAGAAATTGAATAAAATTAATAACTCATTTTAAAACTGGTATAAAAACATTTACTATACAAAAGTTAATAATAATAATAATAATAATAATAATAATAATAATAATAATAATAATAATAATAATAATAATAATAGTAATAAAAGAAACAATAATAATAATAATAATAATATTAATAATAATAATAATATTAATAATAATAATAATAATAATAATAATAATAATAATAATAGTAATAATAATAATAATAATAATAGTAATAATAATAATAATAAAAATAATAATAATAGTAGTTGTAAAAGTAACTTAGTTTTCTAAGCCAAAATAAAGCTTATTTTGTGTTATATGAGCGTTTTCTCATTTCTATGCAAAAGATCATGTGTGATCTGTGTTATAAGTTGTGTCAGAATACGACGTTTTCTGTCTGTTTAATATAAGTTTTTAATAATAATAATAATAATAATAATAATAATAATAATAATAATAATAATAATAATAATAATAATAATAATAATAATAATACCAATAATAATAATAATAATAATAATAATAATAATAATAATAATAATAGTAATAGTAACAAAAGTAATAATAATAATAATACTTTTAAAAAGGAAAAATGGAGCTTATTTTGTGTGTTACATGAGTGTTTTCTCATTTTTATGCAAAAGATTATGTGTGATCTGTGTTTTTAGGCAATCTAAGCCATTTTATAGATTTTAATATTTAACAAAAATTTGCTTTAAAATAAAATGTTTGAAAAACCGAAATTAAACTAAATTAATTGTGTCTAACACTTCAGTAGAGGAAAAAGGAGGAGACATAAAAGTCACTAAAGTCTTAAAGTTGTCTTTAGTCGTCATATTAATAACAATAACATTTGTAATAACAATACTCGTAGAACTAAATTTGCTTATATGCAAGCGCTTAATTAAGGTAACAGTTTTTTTGTTTTTTGCCTATATCTCGAAAAGAGTTACTCCTATCAATTTTTACTTTTTCACCAAAATTAAAGGTGATAAAATTTCCTACAAAATAGTTATTTGCATTTTTCATGTAGAACTAACCATAAGCGAGATATAAGTTTGAAAATAATTATTAATTAAAAAAAAGTGTTTTAACAGAAAATGTCTTGTGATTTAAAATACACTTAATTTGTTGGGTCCAATACTTTATTAGAAGAAAAAGGAGGTGACATAAAAATCACTGAAGTCTTCAGAGTCGTTTTTAAATGCTGCATTTTTGACTTCGTCTCAAACATTGAAAACTGAATTACATTTTTGTTCAGTAACAGTTACAGTTTTCTTATTGGTTTTTTGCTTATATCTCGAAAACAGTTACTCCTATCAAATTTTATCTTTCTTTCAAAATTAAAGCTGATAAAATTTCCAACAAAATAGTTATTTACATTTTTCTTGTAGGACCAAGCATAAACGAGTTATAGAGTTGGATATAAATAATATTTAACAAAAATTTGCTTTAAAATAAAATGCTTGAAAAACCGGAATTAAACTAAATTAATTGTGTCTAACACTTTAGTAGAGGAAAAAGGAGAAGACATAAAAGTCACTAAATGTTTCAGAGTCCTCTTTAGTCGTCATATTAATAACAATAACATTAATAATAATAATACTAATAGTACTAAATTTGCTTATATGCAAACGCTTAATTAAGGTAACAGTTTTTTGGTTTCTTGCTTATATCTCGAAAACAGTTACTCCTATCAATTTTTATCTTTTTACTAAAATTAAAGATGATAAAATTTCCTACAAAATAGTTATTTGCATTTTTCTTGTAGGACCAAGCATAAGCGAGTTATAGAGAAGGATTTAAAAAAAATATTTTTATCAAAAATTTGCTTTAAAATAAAATGATTGAAATACTGAAATTAAACTAAATTAATTGTGTCTAACACTTTAGTAGAGGAAAAAGAAGAAGACATAAAAGTCACTAAAGATTTCAGAGTCGTCTTTAATCGTCATATTAAAAACAATAACATTAATAATAATAATACTAATAGTACTAAATTTGCTTATATGCAAACGCTTAATTAAGTTAACAGTTTTTTGGTTTCTTGCTTATATCTCGAAAACAGTTACTCCTATCAATTTTTATCTTTTTACTAAAATTAAAGCTGATAAAATTTCCTACAAAATAGTTATTTGCATTTTTCTTGTAGGATTAAGCATAAGCGAGTTATAGAGATGGATTTAAATAATATTTATCAAAAATTTGCTTTAAAATAAAATGTTTGAAATACTGAAATTAAACTAAATTAATTGTGTCTAACACTTTAGTAGAGGAAAAAGAAGAAGACATAAAAGTCACTAAAGATTTCAGAGTCGTCTTTAATCGTCATATTAATAACAATAACATTAATAATAATAATACCAATAGTACTAAATTTGCTTATATGCAAACGCTTAATTAAGGTAACAGTGTTTTAGTTTCTTGCTTATATCTCGAAAACAGTTACTCCTATCAATTTTTTTCCTTTTACTAAAATTCAAGCTGATAAAATTTCCTACAAAATAGTTATTTGCATTTTTCTTGTAGGACCAAGCATAAGCGAGTTATAGAGATGGATTTAAATAATATTTAACAAAAATTTGCTTTAAAATAAAATGTTTGAAATACTGAAATTAAACTAAATTAATTGTGTCTAACACTTTAGTAGAGGAAAAAGAAGAAGACATAAAAGTCACTAAAGATTTCAGAGTCGTCTTTAATCGTCATATTAATAACAATAACATTAATAATAATAATACTAATAGTACTAAATTTGCTTATATGCAAACGCTTAATTAAGTTAACAGTTTTTTGGTTTCTTGCTTATATCTAGAAAACAGTTACTCCTATCAATTTTTATCTTTTTACTAAAATTAAAGCTGATAAAATTTCCAACAAAATAGTTATTTGCATTTTTCATGTAGGACTAACCATAAGCGAGATGTAAGTTTGAAAATAATCAATATTTAAAAAAAATGTGCTTTAACAGAAAATGTCTTGTGATTTAAAATACACTTAATTTATTGGGTCCAATACTTTATTAGAAAAAAAAGGAGGTGACTTAAAAGTCACTGAAGTTTTCAGAGTCGTTTTTAAATGCTGCATTTTCGTCTTCGTCTCAAACATTAAAAACTGAATTACATTTTTGTTCAGTAACAGTTACAATTTTTACTTTGGTTTTTTGCTTATATCTCGAAAACAGTTACTCCTATAAATTTTTATCTTTTCTTCAAAATTAAAGCTGATAAAATTTCCTACAAAATAGTTTTTAGCATTTCTCTTGTAGGACCAAGCATAAGCGAGTTATAGAGATGGATTTAAATAATATTTAACAAAAATTTGCTTTAAAATAAAATGTTTGAAATACTGAAATTAAACTAAATTAATTGTGTCTAACACTTTAGTAGAGGAAAAAGAAGAAGACATAAAAGTCACTAAAGATTTCAGAGTCGTCTTTAATCGTCATATTAATAACAATAACATTAATAATAATAATACTAATAGTACTAAATCTGCTTATATGCAAGCGCTTTATTAAGGTAACAGTTTTTTGGTTTCTTGCTTATATCTCGAAAACAGTTACTCCTATCAATTTTTATCTTTTTACTAAAATCAAAGCTGATAAAATTTCCTACAAAATAGTTATTTGCATTTTTCTTGTAGGACCAAGCATAAGCGAGTTATAGAGATGGATTTAAATAATATTTAACAAAAATTTGCTTTAAAATAAAATGTTTGAAATACTGAAATTAAACTAAATTAATTGTGTCTAACACTTTAGTAGAGGAAAAAGAAGAAGACATAAAAGTCACTAAAGATTTCAGAGTCGTCTTTAATCGTCATATTAATAACAATAACATTAATAATAATAATACTAATAGTACTAAATTTGCTTATATGCAAACGCTTAATTAAGTTAACAGTTTTTTGGTTTCTTGCTTATATCTAGAAAACAGTTACTCCTATCAATTTTTATCTTTTTACTAAAATTAAAGCTGATAAAATTTCCAACAAAATAGTTATTTGCATTTTTCATGTAGGACTAACCATAAGCGAGATGTAAGTTTGAAAATAATCAATATTTAAAAAAAATGTGCTTTAACAGAAAATGTCTTGTGATTTAAAATACACTTAATTTATTGGGTCCAATACTTTATTAGAAAAAAAAGGAGGTGACTTAAAAGTCACTGAAGTTTTCAGAGTCGTTTTTAAATGCTGCATTTTCGTCTTCGTCTCAAACATTAAAAACTGAATTACATTTTTGTTCAGTAACAGTTACAATTTTTACTTTGGTTT
The DNA here is from genome assembly GCF_031307605.1 of Tribolium castaneum. Taxonomy (NCBI): domain Eukaryota; kingdom Metazoa; phylum Arthropoda; class Insecta; order Coleoptera; family Tenebrionidae; genus Tribolium; species Tribolium castaneum. The sequence continues at coordinate 1,364,905 of NW_026986634.1, read as the reverse complement.
TTTGCTTATATCTCGAAAACAGTTACTCCTATAAATTTTTATCTTTTCTTCAAAATTAAAGCTGATAAAATTTCCTACAAAATAGTTTTTAGCATTTCTCTTGTAGGACCAAGCATAAGCGAGTTATAGAGATGGATTTAAATAATATTTAACAAAAATTTGCTTTAAAATAAAATGTTTGAAATACTGAAATTAAACTAAATTAATTGTGTCTAACACTTTAGTAGAGGAAAAAGAAGAAGACATAAAAGTCACTAAAGATTTCAGAGTCGTCTTTAATCGTCATATTAATAACAATAACATTAATAATAATAATACTAATAGTACTAAATCTGCTTATATGCAAGCGCTTTATTAAGGTAACAGTTTTTTGGTTTCTTGCTTATATCTCGAAAACAGTTACTCCTATCAATTTTTATCTTTTTACTAAAATCAAAGCTGATAAAATTTCCTACAAAATAGTTATTTGCATTTTTCTTGTAGGACCAAGCATAAGCGAGTTATAGAGATGGATTTAAATAATATTTAACAAAAATTTGCTTTAAAATAAAATGTTTGAAATACTGAAATTAAACTAAATTAATTGTGTCTAACACTTTAGTAGAGGAAAAAGAAGAAGACATAAAAGTCACTAAAGATTTCAGAGTCGTCTTTAATCGTCATATTAATAACAATAACATTAATAATAATAATACTAATAGTACTAAATTTGCTTATATGCAAACGCTTAATTAAGTTAACAGTTTTTTGGTTTCTTGCTTATATCTAGAAAACAGTTACTCCTATCAATTTTTAACTTTTTACTAAAATTAAAGCTGATAAAATTTCCAACAAAATAGTTATTTGCATTTTTCATGTAGGACTAACCATAAGCGAGATGTAAGTTTGAAAATAATCAATATTTAAAAAAAATGTGCTTTAACAGAAAATGTCTTGTGATTTAAAATACACTTAATTTATTGGGTCCAATACTTTATTAGAAAAAAAAGGAGGTGACTTAAAAGTCACTGAAGTTTTCAGAGTCGTTTTTAAATGCTGCATTTTCGTCTTCGTCTCAAACATTAAAAACTGAATTACATTTTTGTTCAGTAACAGTTACAATTTTTACTTTGGTTTTTTGCTTATATCTCGAAAACAGTTACTCCTATAAATTTTTATCTTTTCTTCAAAATTAAAGCTGATAAAATTTCCTACAAAATAGTTTTTAGCATTTCTCTTGTAGGACCAAGCATAAGCGAGTTATAGAGATGGATTTAAATAATATTTAACAAAAATTTGCTTTAAAATAAAATGTTTGAAATACTGAAATTAAACTAAATTAATTGTGTCTAACACTTTAGTAGAGGAAAAAGAAGAAGACATAAAAGTCACTAAAGATTTCAGAGTCGTCTTTAATCGTCATATTAATAACAATAACATTAATAATAATAATACCAATAGTACTAAATTTGCTTATATGCAAACGCTTAATTAAGGTAACAGTGTTTTGGTTTCTTGCTTATATCTCGAAAACAGTTACTCCTATCAATTTTTTTCCTTTTACTAAAATTCAAGCTGATAAAATTTCCTACAAAATAGTTATTTGCATTTTTCTTGTAGGACCAAGCATAAGCGAGTTATAGAGATGGATTTAAATAATATTTAACAAAAATTTGCTTTAAAATAAAATGTTTGAAATACTGAAATTAAACTAAATTAATTGTGTCTAACACTTTAGTAGAGGAAAAAGAAGAAGACATAAAAGTCACTAAAGATTTCAGAGTCGTCTTTAATCGTCATATTAATAACAATAACATTAATAATAATAATACTAATAGTACTAAATTTGCTTATATGCAAACGCTTAATTAAGTTAACAGTTTTTTGGTTTCTTGCTTATATCTAGAAAACAGTTACTCCTATCAATTTTTATCTTTTTACTAAAATTAAAGCTGATAAAATTTCCAACAAAATAGTTATTTGCATTTTTCATGTAGGACTAACCATAAGCGAGATGTAAGTTTGAAAATAATCAATATTTAAAAAAAATGTGCTTTAACAGAAAATGTCTTGTGATTTAAAATACACTTAATTTATTGGGTCCAATACTTTATTAGAAAAAAAAGGAGGTGACTTAAAAGTCACTGAAGTTTTCAGAGTCGTTTTTAAATGCTGCATTTTCGTCTTCGTCTCAAACATTAAAAACTGAATTACATTTTTGTTCAGTAACAGTTACAATTTTTACTTTGGTTTTTTGCTTATATCTCGAAAACAGTTACTCCTATAAATTTTTATCTTTTCTTCAAAATTAAAGCTGATAAAATTTCCTACAAAATAGTTTTTAGCATTTCTCTTGTAGGACCAAGCATAAGCGAGTTATAGAGATGGATTTAAATAATATTTAACAAAAATTTGCTTTAAAATAAAATGTTTGAAATACTGAAATTAAACTAAATTAATTGTGTCTAACACTTTAGTAGAGGAAAAAGAAGAAGACATAAAAGTCACTAAAGATTTCAGAGTCGTCTTTAATCGTCATATTAATAACAATAACATTAATAATAATAATACTAATAGTACTAAATCTGCTTATATGCAAGCGCTTTATTAAGGTAACAGTTTTTTGGTTTCTTGCTTATATCTCGAAAACAGTTACTCCTATCAATTTTTATCTTTTTACTAAAATCAAAGCTGATAAAATTTCCTACAAAATAGTTATTTGCATTTTTCTTGTAGGACCAAGCATAAGCGAGTTATAGAGATGGATTTAAATAATATTTAACAAAAATTTGCTTTAAAATAAAATGTTTGAAATACTGAAATTAAACTAAATTAATTGTGTCTAACACTTTAGTAGAGAAAAAAGAAGAAGACATAAAAGTCACTAAAGATTTCAGAGTCGTCTTTAATCGTCATATTAATAACAATAACATTAATAATAATAATACTAATAGTACTAAATTTGCTTATATGCAAACGCTTAATTAAGTTAACAGTTTTTTGGTTTCTTGCTTATATCTAGAAAACAGTTACTCCTATCAATTTTTAACTTTTTACTAAAATTAAAGCTGATAAAATTTCCAACAAAATAGTTATTTGCATTTTTCATGTAGGACTAACCATAAGCGAGATGTAAGTTTGAAAATAATCAATATTTAAAAAAAATGTGCTTTAACAGAAAATGTCTTGTGATTTAAAATACACTTAATTTATTGGGTCCAATACTTTATTAGAAAAAAAAGGAGGTGACTTAAAAGTCACTGAAGTTTTCAGAGTCGTTTTTAAATGCTGCATTTTCGTCTTCGTCTCAAACATTGAAAACTGAATTACATTTTTGTTCAGTAACGGTTACAATTTTCACTTTGGTTTTTTGCTTATATTTCGAAAACAGTTACTCCTATAAATTTTTATCTTTTCTTCAAAATTAAAGCTGATAAAATTTCCTACAAAATAGTTTTTAGCATTTCTCTTGTAGGACCAACCATAAGCGAGTTATAAAGTTGGATATAAATAATATTTAACAAAAACTTGCTTAAAAATAATATGTTTGAAATACTGAAATTAAACTAAATTAATTGTGTCTAACACTTTAGTAGAGAAAAAAGAAAAAGACATAAAAGTCACCAAAGTCTTCAGAATCGTTTTTAGTCGTCATATTAATAACAATAACATTAATAATAATAATACTAATAGTACTAAGTCTGCTTATATGCAAGCGCTTTATTAAGGTAACAGTTTTTTGGTTTCTTGCTTATATCTCGAAAACAGTTACTCCTATCAATTTTTATCTTTTTACTAAAATTAAAGCTGATAAAATTTCCTACAAAATAGGTATTTGCATTTTTCTTGTAGGACCAAGCATAAGCGAGTTATAGAGATGGATTTAAATAATATTTAACAAAAATTTGCTTTAAAATAAAATGTTTGAAATACTGAAATTAAACTAAATTAATTGTGTCTAACACTTTAGTAGAGAAAAAAGAAGAAGACATAAAAGTCACTAAAGATTTCAGAGTCGTCTTTAATCGTCATATTAAAAACAATAACATTAATAATAATAATACTAATAGTACTAAATTTGCTTATATGCAAACGCTTAATTAAGTTAACAGTTTTTTGGTTTCTTGCTTATATCTCGAAAACAGTTACTCCTATCAATTTTTATCTTTTTACTAAAATTAAAGCTGATAAAATTTCCTACAAAATAGTTATTTGCATTTTTCTTGTAGGACCAAGCATAAGCGAGTTATAGAGATGGATTTAAATAATATTTAACAAAAATTTGCTTTAAAATAAAATGTTTGAAATACTGAAATTAAACTAAATTAATTGTGTCTAACACTTTAGTAGAGGAAAAAGAAGAAGACATAAAAGTCACTAAAGATTTCAGAGTCGTCTTTAATCGTCATATTAATAACAATAATATTAATAATAATAATACCAATAGTACTAAATTTGCTTATATGCAAACGCTTAATTAAGGTAATAGTGTTGTGGTTTCTTGCTTATATCTCGAAAACAGTTACTCCTATCAATTTTTATCCCTTTACTAAAATTCAAGCTAATAAAATTTCCTACAAAATAGTTATTTGCATTTTTCTTGTAGGACCAAGCATAAGCGAGTTATAGAGATGGATTTAAATAATATTTAACAAAAATTTGCTTTAAAATAAAATGTTTGAAATACTGAAATTAAACTAAATTAATTGTGTCTAACACTTTAGTAGAGGAAAAAGAAGAAGACATAAAAGTCACTAAAGATTTCAGAGTCCTCTTTAATCGTCATATTAATAACAATAACATTAATAATAATAATACTAATAGTACTAAATTTGCTTATATGCAAACGCTTAATTAAGTTAACAGTTTTTTGGTTTCTTGCTTATATCTAGAAAACAGTTACTCCTATCAATTTTTATCTTTTTACTAAAATTAAAGCTGATAAAATTTCCAACAAAATAGTTATTTGCATTTTTCATGTAGGACTAACCATAAGCGAGATGTAAGTTTGAAAATAATCAATATTTAAAAAAAATGTGCTTTAACAGAAAATGTCTTGTGATTTAAAATACACTTAATTTATTGGGTCCAATACTTTATTAGAAAAAAAAGGAGGTGAATTAAAAGTCACTGAAGTTTTCAGAGTCGTTTTTAAATGCTGCATTTTCGTCTTCGTCTCAAACATTGAAAACTGAATTACATTTTTGTTCAGTAACGGTTACAATTTTCACTTTGGTTTTTTGCTTATATCTCGAAAACAGTTACTCCTATAAATTTTTATCTATCCTTCAAAATTGAAGCTGATAAAATTTTTTACAAAATAGTTTTTTTGCATTTTTTTTGTAGGACCAACCATAAGCGAGTTATAGAGTTGGATATAAATAATCTTTAACAAAAATTTGATATAAAATAAAATGTTTGAAAAACCGAAATTAAACTAAATTAATGTTAAAATAATTATTAATATTATTATTATTAAAAACCGACTATAACTTTTGTATAGTAAATGTTTTTATACCAGTTTTAAAATGAGTTTTTAATTTTAGACAATTTCTTGCCTAAAAACAGATCACAGATGATCTCTTGCATAGAAATGAGAAAACGCTCAGATAACACAAAATAAGCTTCATTTTTCCTTAGAAAAACTAAGCTTTAATTTAGAAAAAAATTCATTATTATAAGTATTATTATTATTATTATTAATATTATTATTATTATTATTATTATTATTATTATTATTATTATTATTATTATTATTATTATTATTATTATTATTATTATTATTATTATTATTATTATTATTATTATTATTATTATTATTATTATTATTATTATTATTATTATTATTAAAAACCGATTATAACTTTTGTATAGTAAATGTTTTTATTGTATTTTAAATCACAAGGCATTTTCTGTTAAAGCACTTTTTTTTTAAATATTAATTATTATCAAACTTATATCTCGCTTATGGTTAGTCCTACATGAAAAATGCAAATAACTATTTTGTAGGAAATTTTATCAGCTTGAATTTTAGTAAAAAGATAAAAATTGATAAGAGTAACTGTTTTCGAGATATAAGCAAGAAACCAAAACACTGTTACCTTAATTAAGCGTTTGCATATAAGCAAATTTAGTACTATTAGTATTATTATTATTAATGTTATTGTTATTAATATGACAACTAAAGACAACTCTGAAACCTTTAGTGACTTTTATGTCTTTTCCTTTTTCCTCTACTAAAGTGTTAGACACAATTAAATTAGTTTAATTTCAGTTTTTCAAACATTTTATTTTAAAGCAAATTTTTGTTAAATATTATTTATATCCAACTCTATAACTCGCTTATGGTTGGTCCTACAAGAAAAATGCAAATAACTATTTTGTAGGAAATTTTATCAGCTTTAAATTTGAAAAAAAGACAAAAATTCATAGGAGTAACTGTTTTCGAGATATAAGCAAGAAACCAAAAAACTGTTACCTTAATAAAGCGCTTGCATATAAGCAGATTTAGTACTATTAGTATTATTATTATTAATGTTATTGTTATTAATATGACGACTAAAAACGATTTTGAAGACTTTGGTGATTTTTATGTCTTTTTCTTTTTTCTCTTCTAAAGTGTTAGACACAATTAATTTAGTTTAATTTCAGTATTTCAAACATTTTATTTTTAAGCAAGTTTTTGTTAAATATTATTTATATCCAACTTTATAACTCGCTTATGGTTGGTCCTACAAGAAAAATGCAAATAACTATTTTGTAGGAAATGTTATCAGCTTTAATTTTGAAAGAAAGATAAAAATTGATAGGAGTAACTGTTTTCGAGATATAAGCAAAAAACCAAAGTAAAAACTGTTACCGTTTCAGAACAAAAATGTAATTCAGTTTTCAATGTTTGAGACGAAGACGAAAATGCAGCATTTAAAATCGACTCAGAAGACTTCAGTGACTTATATGTCACCCCCTTTTTTTCTAATAAAGTATTGGACCTAATAAATTAAGTGTATTTTAAATCACAAGACATTTTCTGTTAAAGCACTTCTTTTTTAAATATTAATTATTTTCAATCTTATATCTCGCTTATGGTTAGTCCTACATAAAAAATGCAAATAATTATTTTGTAGAGAATTTTATCAGCTTGAATTTTAGTAAAAAGATAAAAATTGATAGGAGTAACTGTTTTCGAGATATGAGCAAGAAACCAAAACACTGTTACCTTAATTAAGCGTTTGCATATAAGCAAATTTAGTACTACTAGTATTATTATTATTAATGTTATTGATATTAATATGAAGATTAAAGACAACTTTGAAACCTTTAGTGACTTTTATGTCTTCTTCTTTTTCCTCTACTAAAGTGTTAGACACAATTAAATTAGTTTAATTTCAGTTTTTCAAACATTTTATTTTAAAGCAAATTTTTGTTAAATATTATTTATATCCAACTCTATAACTCGGTTATGGTTGGTCCTACAAGAAAAATGCAAATAACTATTTTGTAGGAAATTTAATCAGATTTAATTTTGAAAAAAAGATAAAAATTGATAGGAGTAACTGTTTTCGAGATATAAGCAAAAAACCAATAAGAAAACTGTGACTGTTACTGAACAAAAATGTAATTCAGTTTTCAATGTTTGAGACGAAGACGAAACTGCAGCATTTAAAAACGACTCTGAAGACTTCAGTGACTTTTATGTCACTTTCTTTTTCTTCTAATAAAGTATTAGACCCAATAAATTAAGTGTATTTTAAATCACAAGACATTTTCTGTTAAAGCACTTTTTTTTTAAATATTAATTATTTTCAATCATATATCTCGCTTATGGTTAGTCTTACGTGAAAAATGCAAATAACTATTTTGTAGGAAATTTTATCAGCATTAATTCAAGTAGAGAGATAAAAATTGATAGGAGTAACTGTTTTCGAGATATAAGCAAGAAACCAAAAAACTGTTACCTTAATAAAGCGCTTGCATATAAGCAAATTTAGTACTATTAGTATTATTATTATTAATGTTATTGTTACTAATATGACGACTAAAAACGACTCTGAAGACTTTGGTAACTTTTATGTCTTCTCCTTTTTCCTATACTAAAGTGTTAGACTCAATTAATTTAGTTTAATTTCGGTTTTTCAAACATTTTATTTTAAAGCAAATTTTTGTTAAATATTATTAATATCCAACTCTATAACTCGCATATGGTTGGTCCTACAAGAAAAATGCAAATAACTATTTTGTAGGAAGCTTTATCAGCTTTAATTTTAAAAGAAAGATAAAAATTGATAGGAGTAACTGTTTTCGAGATATAAGCAAAAAACCAATAAGAAAACTGTAACAGTTACTGAACAAAAATGTAATTCAGTTTTCAATGTTTGAGACGAAGACGAAAATGCAGCATTTACAAACGACTCTAATGATTTCAGTGACCTTTCTGTCACCTCTTTTTTCTTCTAATAAAGTATTGGACCCAATAAATTAAGTGTATTTTAAATCACAAGACATTTTCTGTTGAAGCACTTTTTTTTAAATTTTAATTATTTTCAAACTTATATCTCGCTTATGGTTAGTCCTACATTAAAAATGCAATTAACTATTTTGTAGGAAATTTTATCAGCTTTAATTTTAGTAAAAAGATAAAAATTGATAGGAGTAACTGTTTTCGAGATATAAGCAAGAAACCAAAAAATTGTTACCTGAATTAAGCGTTTGCATGTAAGCAAATTTAGTACTATTAGTATTATTATTATTAATGTTATTGTTATTAATATGACGATTAAAAACGATTCTGAAGACTTTGGTGACTTTTATGTCTTTTTATTTTTTCTCTACTAAAGTGTTAGACACAATTAATTTAGTTTAATTTTAGTATTTCAAACATTTAATTTTTAAGCAAGTTTTTATTAAATATTATTTATATCCAAATTTATAACTCGCTTATGGTTGGTCCTACAAGAAAAATGCAAATAACTATTTTGTAGGAAATTTTATCAGCTTTATTTTGAAAAAAAAAATAAAAACTAATAAGAGTAATTGTTTTCGAGATATAAACAAAAAACCAAAGTGAAAACTGTTACCGTTTCAGAACAAAAATGTAATTCAGTTTTCAATGTTTGAGACGAAGACGAAAATGCAGCATTTAAAATCGACTCTGAAGACTTCAGTGACTTATGTCACCCCGTTTTTCTTCTAATAAAGTATTGGACCTAATAAATTAAGTGTATTTTAAATCACAAGACATTTTCTGTTAAAGCACTTTTTTTTTAAATAATAATTATTTTCAAACTTATATCTCGCTTATGGTTAGTCCTACATGAAAAATGCAAATAACTATTATGTAGAAAATTTTATCAGCTTGAATTTTAGTAAAAAGATAAAAATTGATAGGAGTAACTGTTTTCGAGATATATGCAAGAAACCAAAACACTGTTACCTTAATTAAGCGTTTGCATATAAGCAAATTTAGTACTATTAGTATTACTATTAATAATGTTATTGTTAATAATATGACGACTAAAGACGACTCTGAAACATTTAGTGACTTTTATGTCTTTTCCTTTTTTTTCTACTAAAGTGTTACGACACAACTAATTTAGTTAAATTCCGGTTTTTCAAGCATTTTATTTTAAAGCAAATTTTTGTTAAATATTATTTATATCCAACTCTATAACTCGTTTATGCTTAGTCCTACAAGAAAAATGTAAATAACTATTTTGTTGGAAATTTTATCAGCTTTAATTTTAGTAAAAAGATAAAAATTGATAGGAGTAACTGTTTTATAGATATAAGCAAGAAACCAAAAAACTGTTAACTTAATTAAGCGTTTGCATATAAGCAAATTTAGTACTATTAGTATTATTATTATTAATGTTATTGTTATTAATATGACGATTAAAGACGACTCTGAAATCTTTAGTGACTTTTATGTCTTCTTCTTTTTCCTCTACTAAAGTGTTAGACACAATTAATTTAGTTTAATTTCAGTATTTCAAACATTTTATTTTAAAGCAAATTTTTGTTAAATATTATTTAATTCCATCTCTATAACTCGCTTATGCTTGGTCCTACAAGAAAAATGCAAATAACTATTTTGTAGGAAATTTTATCAGCTTTAATTTTAGTAAAAAGATAAAAATTGATAGGAGTAACTGTTTTCGAGATATAAGCAAGAAACCAAAAAACTGTTACCTTAATAAAGCGCTTGCATATAAGCAGATTTAGTACTATTAGTATTATTATTATTAATGTTATTGTTATTAATATGACGACTAAAAACGATTCTGAAGACTTTGGTGACTTTTATGTCTTTTTCTTTTTTCTCTACTAAAGTGTTAGACACAATTAATTTAGTTTAATTTCAGTATTTCAAACATATTATTTTTAAGCAAGTTTTTGTTAAATATTATTTATATCCAACTTTATAACTCGCTTATGGTTGGTCCTACAAGAGAAATGCAAATAACTATTTTGTAGGAAATGTTATCAGCTTTAATTTTGAAAGAAAGATAAAAATTGATAGGAGTAACTGTTTTCGAGATATAAGCAAAAAACCAAAGTAAAAACTGTTACCGTTTCAGAACAAAAATGTAATTCAGTTTTCAATGTTTGAGACGAAGACGAAAATGCAGCATTTAAAATCGACTCTGAAGACCTCAGTGACTTATATGTCACCCCCTTTTTTTTCTAATAAAGTATTGGACCTAATAAATTAAGTGTATTTTAAATCACAAGACATTTTCTGTTAAAGCACTTCTTTTTTAAATATTAATTATTTTCAATCTTATATCTCGCTTATGGTTAGTCCTACATAAAAAATGCAAATAACTATTTTGTAGGAAATTTTATCAGCTTGAATTTTAGTAAAAAGATAAAAATTGATAGGAGTAACTGTTTTCGAGATATAAGCAAGAAACCAAAACACTGTTACCTTAATTAAGCGTTTGCATATAAGCAAATTTAGTACTATTGGTATTATTATTATTAATGTTATTGTTATTAATATGACGATTAAAGACAACTTTGAAACCTTTAGTGACTTTTATGTTTTCTTCTTTTTCCTCTACTAAAGTGTTAGACACAATTAAATTAGTTTAATTTCAGTTTTTCAAACATTTTATTTTAAAGCAAATTTTTGTTAAATATTATTTATATCCAACTCTATAACTCGCTTATGGTTGGTCCTACAAGAAAAATGCAAACAACTATTTTGTAGGAAATTTTATCAGCTTTAATTTTGAAAAAAAGATAAAAATTGTTAGGAGTAACTGTTTTCGAGATATAAGCAAAAAACCAATAAGAAAACTGTGACTGTTACTGAACAAAAATGTAATTCAGTTTTCAATGTTTGAGACGAAGACGAAACTGCAGCATTTAAAAACGACTCTGAAGACTTCAGTGACTTTTATGTCACTTTCTTTTTCTTCTAATAAAGTATTAGACCCAATAAATTAAGTGTATTTTAAATCACAAGACATTTTCTGTTAAAGCACTTTTTTTTAAATATTAATTATTTTCAATCATATATCTCGCTTATGGTTAGTCTTACATGAAAAATGCAAATAACTATTTTGTAGGAAATTTTATCAGCTTTAATTTTAGTAAAAAGATAAAAATTGATAGGAGTAACTGTTTTCGAGATATAAGCAAGAAACCAAAAAACTGTTACCTTAATAAAGCGCTTGCATATAAGCAAATTTAGTACTATTAGTATTATTATTATTATTAATGTTATTGTTATTAATATGACGACTAAAAACGACTCTGAAGACTTTGGTGACTTTTATGTCTTCTCCTTTTTCCTATACTAAAGTGTTAGACTCAATTAATTTAGTTTAATTTCGGTTTTTCAAACATTTTATTTTAAAGCAAATTTTTGTTAAATATTATTTATATCCAACTCTATAACTCGCTTATGGTTGGTCCTACAAGAAAAATGCAAATAACTATTTTGTAGGAAATTTTATCAACTTTAATTTTGAAAAAAAGATAAAAATTGATAGGAGTAACTGTTTTCGAGATATAAGCAAAAAACCAATAAGAAAACTGTGACTGTTACTGAACAAAAATATAATTCAGTTTTCAATGTTTGAGACGAAGACGAAACTGCAGCATTTAAAAACGATTCTGAAGATTTCAGTGACTTTTATGTCACTTTCTTTTTCTTCTAATAAAGTATTAGACCCAATAAATTAAGTGTATTTTAAATCACAAGACATTTTCTGTTAAAGCACTTTTTTTTTAAATATTAATTATTTTCAATCATATATCTCGCTTATGGTTAGTCTTACATGAAAAATGCAAATAACTATTTTGTAGGAAATTTTATCAGCTTTAATTTTAGTAAAAAGATAAAAATTGATAGGAGTAACTGTTTTCGAGATATAAGCAAGAAACCAAAAAACTGTTACCTTAATAAAGCGCTTGCATATAAGCAAATTTAGTACTATTAGTATTATTATTATTAATGTTATTGTTATTAATATGACGACTAAAAACGACTCTGAAAACTTTAGTCACTTTTATGTCTTCTTCTTTTTCCTCTACTAAAGTGTTAGACACAATTAATTTAGTTTAATTTCAGTATTTCAAACATTTTATTTTAAAGCAAATTTTTGTTAAATATTATTTATATCCATCTCTATAACTCGCTTATGCTTGGTCCTACAAGAAAAATGCAAATAACTATTTTGTTGGAAATTTAATCAGCTTTAATTTTGAAAAAAAGATAAAATTTGATAGGAGAAACTGTTTTCGAGATATAAGCAAAAAACCAATAAGAAAACTGTAACTGTTACTGAACAAAAATGTAATTCAGTTTTCAATGTTTGAGACGAAGACAAAAATGCAGCATTTAAAAACGACTCCAAAGACTTCAGTGACTTTTATGTCACCTCTTTTTTCTTCTAATAAAGTATTAAACCCAATAAATTAAGTGTATTTTAAATCAAGACATTTTCTGTTAAAACACTTTTTTTTAATTATTAATTATTTTCAAACTTATATCTCGCTTATGGTTAGTTCTACATGAAAAATGCCAATAACTATTTTGTAGGAAATTTTATCACCTTTAATTTTGGTGAAAAAGTAAAAATTGATAGGAGTAACTGTTTTCGAGATTTAAGCAAAAAACAAAAAAACTGTTACCTTAATTAAGCGCTTGCATATAAGCAAATTTAGTACTACTAGTATTGTTATTATAAATGTTATTGTTATTAATATGACGACTAAAGACAACTCTAAGACTTTAGTGACTTTTATGTCTCCTCCTTTTTCCTCTACTAAAGTGTTAGACACAATTAATTTAGTTTAATTTCAGTTTTTCAAACATTTTATTTTAAAGCAAATATTTGTTAAATATTAAAAACTATAAAATGGCTTAGATTGCCTAAAAACACAGATCACACATGATCTTTTGCATAGAAATGAGAAAACGCTCATGTAACACACAAAATAAGCTCCATTTTTCCTTATTAAAATTATTATTATTATTATTACTTATGTTACTATTACTATTATTATTATTATTATTATTATTATTACTATTATTTTTATTATTATTATTACTATTATTATTATTATTATTATTATTATTATTATTATTATTAATATAATTATTATTAAAAACCGATTATAACTTTTGTATAGTAAATGTTTTTATACCAGTTTTAAAATGAGTTATTAATTTTAGACAATTTCTTGTCTAAAAACACAGATCACAGATGATCTCTTGCATAGAAATGAGAAAACGCTCAGATAACACAAAATAAGCATCATTTTTGCTTAGAAAAACTAAGCTTTAATTTAGAAAGAAATTCATTATTATAAGTATTATTATCACTATTATTATTATTATTAATATTATTATTATTATTATTATTATTATTATTATTATTATTATTATTATTATTATTATCATTATTATTATTATTATTATTATTATTATTATTATTAACTTTTGTATAGTAAATGTTTTTATACCAGTTTTAAAATGAGTTATTAATTTTATTCAATTTCTTGCCTAAAAACACAGATCACAGATTATTTCTTGCATAGAAATGAGTAAACGCTCATATAACACACAAAATAAGCTTCATTTTTGCTTAGAAAACTAAGCTTACTTTTATTACTATTATTATTATTATTATTATTATTATTATTATTATTATTATTATTATTATTATTATTATTATTATTAACTTTTGTATAGTAAATGTTTTTATACCAGTTTTAAAATGAGTTATTAATTTTAGACAATTTCTTGCCTAAAAACACAGATCACAGATGATTTCTTGCATAGAAATGAAAAAACGCTCATATAACACACAAAATAAGCTTCATTTTTGCTTAGAAAACTAAGCTTACTTTTATTACTATTATTATTTTCATTATTATTATTATTAATATTATTATTATTATTACTATTATTTTTATTATTATTATTATTATTATTATTATTGTTATTATTATTATTATTAAAAACTTATATTAAACAGACAGAAAACGTCGTATTCTGTCACAAAAAAACGAATTAAGTTATAGACTTGACGAGAACGGCGTATCTCGGACACTTATAGGACTCTTATAAAGTCAAAAAGTATCAGTTTGGATTAAAACAAATTATTTTTGTTGAGTCTCAGTCTGAATTGTTTATCAGTTTAAACAAAAACGGCTTATTTTAGACGATCTTTTGCTTTGAACAAGAAAACTTACATCGAACAGACTAAAAACGTATTAATCTGGCCTAAAAGAGCAATTTATGTATCACTTTGGATAAAGGCAGCTAATCCTATTCGTTTCATTGCTTAAAATAGACAAAATTGTTAATAAATCTATCAAAAACTCTGTATTCTAGCACAAAATACTAATTACATTATAGTTTCGACGAGAATAGCTTATTTGGAATGATTCTATGCTTCCAAAGGAGTAAATTTTTATTAAACAGACGCCAAACATCATGTTTTGTCCTATAAAGACATTTTATATTGCAGTTTGTATTAAAACAAAATATTTTCGTTGATTCTTTGTTAGAAGCAGCAAACCTAACATTAAAGAATCTGAAAACTTTGTATTCGGACACAAACCACCGAATTTTGTATCAGTTTAGACAAAAACGGTTGATTTTCGACAATATTTTGCTTTGAACAAGAAAACTTATATCAAACTGACTAAAAACGTCTTATTTTAGCACAAAACAAAAGATTTGCGTTATAGTCTTAAAGCTGATTCATGCCACAGATTGGATAAAAACCAATTATTTTCGTTAATTCATTGTTACAAACATGAAACCTTACATCAAAGAAACTGAAAACCCCTTATTTAGGCACAGAAATTCGAATTACGTTTCAGTCTGGACAAAAACTGCTTACTTTAGACGATCCTTTGTTTTGAATACAAAAACTTACATTAAAAAGATTAAAAACGTCTTATTCTGGCTGAAAACTGCAAATTATATATTACTCTAGATAAAAGCAATTTATCCTGATTACTCCTTTACTTAGAATAGAGTAAACTTGTATAAAACTTAATAAAAACTTTAAATTTCGTCTCAAAGAAATAATTTACGTTATAGTTTTGACCAGCACTGTTTATTTCAAACGATTTTATGATTCGAAACTAATGAACTTTTATGGGGCAGATGCAAAACCACATATTACAATATAAAGCGTTGTTTTAAAGCAAATTATTACCTTTTGCAACAAGAAATTTCACGTCAAAGAAACTGAAAACATCGTATCCATGCACAAATATCGAATTACGTATCAGTTTAGGCAAATACAGCTTATTTTAAACGATTCCTTGCTATAAACAAGAAAAATTTTATCAAACATATTGAAAATGTCTTATTCTTGAAAATAAGAGCAAATTATGTATCAGTTTTAACAAAAGCGGATTACTCTGTTTGATTCTATGCTTAGAGTAGAGTAAACTACTATAAAACGTAATGAAAACTTTATATTCAAGCTCAAAAGAACAAATTACGTTATAGTTTTGAGAAAAAAAAATTGAACAAGTGCAAAAGCTAATACTTTGCTTTAAAATAACGATTTATGTGGTAATATGGTATTTTGCATCTGTACTATAAAAGTTTACTCGTTTCGCTCCATTGAATCATTCGAAATAAATTATTTTGACACAACAACGAAAATAATTATTTGTTTAAACTGTAACATGTCGTTTATATAAAACGAACTAAGACGTTTGGCATCTGTTTAGTAAAAGTTTTCTCGTTTGGGGGCATAAAATCGTTTGAAATTAACAGTTCTGGTCAAAACTAAACGTAAATTATATCTTTGAGAGGAAATTTAAAGTTTTCATTAAGTTTTATACAAGTTTGCTCTATTCTAAGCAAAGGAGTAATCAGGATAAACTGCTTTTATCCAAAGTAATACATAATTTGCAGTTTTGAGCCAGAATAAGACGTTTTTAATCTTTTTAATGTAAGTTTTCGTGTTCAAAAGAAAGAATCGTCTAAAATAAGCAATTTGTTTCCAGACTGAAACGTAATGTGATTTTCTGGGCTTGAATAAAAGGTTTTCAGTTTCTTTGATGTAAGGTTTCTTGTTTGTAACAATGAATAAACGAAAATCATTGGTTTTAATCCAAACTGTGAACTCTTAATTTCAAACGATTTTATGCCCCCAAACGAGAAAACCTTCACTAAACAGATGCCAAACGTCTTAGTTCGTTTTATAAAAACGACTTTTGTTACAGCTTAAACAAAAACAAATTATTTTCGTTGTTGTTGTGTCAAAATAATTTATTTCGAATGATTCAATGGAGCGAAACGAGTAAACTTTTATAGGACAGATGCAAAATACCATATTACCACATAAATCGTTATTTTAAAGCAAAGTATTAGCTTTTGCACTTGTTCAATTAAAGTTTGCTTACTTCGAAATATGTAGTCGTCCGAAATAATTTTTTTTGTCAAAACTATAACGTAATTTGTTCTTTTGAGCTTGAATATAGAGTTTTCATTACGTTTTATAGTAGTTTACTCTACTCTAAGCATAGAATCAAACAGAGTAATACGCTTTTGTTAAAACTGATACATAATTTGCTCTTATTTTCGAGAATAAGACATTTTCAATATGTTTGATAAAATTTTTCTTGTTTATAGCAAGGAATCGTTTAAAATAAGCTGTATTTGCCTAAACTGATACGTAATTCGATATTTGTGCATGGATACGATGTTTTCAGTTTCTTTGACGTGAAATTTCTTGTTGCAAAAGGTAATAATTTGCTTTAAAACAACGCTTTATATGGTAATATGTGGTTTTGCATCTGCCTCATAAAAGTTCATTAGTTTCGAATCATAAAATCGTTTGAAATAAACAGTGCTGGTCAAAACTATAACGTAAATTATTTCTTTGAGACGAAATTTAAAGTTTTCATTAAGTTTTATACAAGTTTACTCTATTCTAAGGAAAGGAGTAATCAGGATAAATTGCTTTTATCTAGAGTAATATATAATTTGCAGTTTTCAGCCAGAATAAGACGTATTTAATCTTTTTAATGTAAGTTTTTGTATTTAAAACAAAGGATCGTCTAAAGTAAGCAGTTTTTGTCCAGACTGAAACGTAATTCGAATTTCTGTGCCTGAATAAGGGGTTTTCAGTTACTTTGATGTAAGGTTTCATGTTTGTAACAATGAATTAACGAAAATAATTGGTTTTTATCCAAATTGTGGCATGAATCGTTTTTAAAAGGCGAAATAAGATGTTTTTCCGCTGTACAGTGAAAGTTTACTCGTTTCAAAGCATAGAACCGTTTGAAATTAACAGCTCTCGTTAAGACTATAACGTAAATCTTTTGTTTTGTGCTAAAATAAGACGATTTTAGTCAGTTTGATATAAGTTTTCTTGTTCAAAGCAAAATATTGTCGAAAATCAACCGTTTTTGTCTAAACTGATACAAAATTCGGTGGTTTGTGTCCGAATACAAAGTTTTCAGATTCTTTAATGTTAGGTTTGCTGCTTCTAACAAAGAATCAACGAAAATATTTTGTTTTAATACAAACTGCAATATAAAATGTCTTTATAGGACAAAACATGATGTTTGGCATCTGTTTAATAAAAATTTACTCGTTTGGAAGCATAGAATCATTCCAAATAAGCTATTCTCGTCGAAACTATAATGTAATTAGTATTTTGTGCTAGAATACAGCGTTTTTGTTAGATTTATTAACAATTTTGTCTATTTTAAGCAATGAAACGAATAGGATTAGCTGCCTTTATTCAAAGTGATACATAAATTGCTCTTTTATGCCAGATTAATACGTTTTTAGTCTGTTCGACGTAAGTTTTCTTGTTCATAGCAAAAGATCGTCGAAAATAAGCCGTTTTTGTTTGAACTGATAAACAATTCAGACTGAGACTCAACAAAAATAATTTGTTTTAATCCAAACTGATACTTTTTGAGCCTATAAGAGTCCTATAAGAGTCCGAGATACGCCGTTCTCGTCAAGTCTATAACGTAATTCGTTTTTTTGTGTCGGAATACGACGTTTTCTGTCTGTTTAATATAAGTTTTTAATAATAATAATAATAACAATAATAATAATAATAATAATAATAATAATAATAATAATAATAATAGTAATAATAATAATAATATTAATAATAATAATATTGAAAATAATAATAGTAATAAAAGTAAGCTTAGTTTTCTAAGCAAAAATGAAGCTTATTTTGTGTGTTATATGAGCGTTTTCTCATTTCTATGCAAGAGATCATCTGTGATCTGTGTTTTTAGGCAAGAAATTGTCTAAAATTAATAACTCATTTTAAAACTGGTATAAAAACATTTACTATACAAAAGTTATAATCGGTTTTTAATAATAATAATATTAATAATAATAATAATAATAATAATAATAATAATAATAATAATAATAATAATAATAATAATAGTAATAGTAACATAAGTAATAATAATAATAATACTTTTAATAAGGAAAAATGAAGCTTATTTTGTGTGTTACATGAGCGTTTTCTCATTTCTATGCAAAAGATCATGTGTGATCTGTGTTTTTAGGCAATCTAAGCCATTTTATAGTTTTTAATATTTAACAAAAATTTGCTTTAAAATAAAATGTTTGAAAAACTGAAATTAAACTAAATTAATTGTGTCTAACACTTTAGTAGAGGAAAAAGGAGGAGACATAAAAGTCACTATAGTCTTAGAGTTGTCTTTAGTCGTCATATTAATAACAATAACATTTATAATAACAATACTAGTAGTACTAAATTTGCTTATATGCAAGCGCTTAATTAAGGTAACAGTTTTTTTGTTTTTTGCTTATATCTCGAAAGCAGTTACTCCTATCAATTTTTACTTTTTCACCAAAATTAAAGGTGATAAAATTTCCTACAAAATAGTTATTTGCATTTTTCATGTAGAACTAACCATAAGCGAGATATAAGTTTGAAAATAATTAATAATTAAAAAAAAGTGTTTTAACAGAAAATGTCATGTGATTTAAAATACACTTAATTTATTGGGTTCAATACTTTATTAGAAGAAAAAGGAGGTGACATAAAAGTCACTGAAGTCTTCAGAGTCGTTTTTAAATGCTGCATTTTTGTCTTCGTCTCAAACATTGAAAACTGAATTACATTTTTGTTCAGTAACAGTTACAGTTTTCTTATTGGTTTTTTGCTTATATCTCAAAAACAGTTACTCCTATCAAATTTTATCTTTTTTTCAAAATTAAAGCTGATAAAATTTCCAACAAAATAGTTATTTACATTTTTCTTGAAGGACCAAGCATAAACGAGTTATAGAGTTGGATATAAATAATATTTAACAAAAATTTGCTTAAAAATAAAATGCTTGAAAAACCGGAATTAAACTAAATTAATTGTGTCTAACACATTAGTAGAGGAAAAAGGAGAAGACATAAAAGTCACTAAATGTTTCAGAGTCGTCTTTAGTCGTCATATTAATAACAATAACATTAATAATAATAATACTAATAGTACTAAATTTGCTTATATGCAAACGCTTAATTAAGGTAACAGTTTTTTGGTTTCTTGCTTATATCTCGAAAACAGTTACTCCTATCAATTTTTATCTTTTTTTCAAAATTAAAGCTGATAAAGTTTTCTACAAAATAGTTATTTGCGTTTTTTTGTAGGACCAACCATAAGCGAGTTATAGAGTTGGATATAAATAATCTTTAACAAAAATTTGCTTTTAAATAAAATGTTTGAAAAACCGAAATTAAACTAAATTTTTTAGTCGTCATATTAATAACAATAACATTAGTAATAATAATACTAATATTACTAAATTTGCTTATATGCAAGCGCTTAATTAAGGTAACAGTTTTTTGGTTTCTTGCTTATATCTCGAAAACAGTTACTCCTATCAATTTTTAAATTTTTACTAAAATTAAAGCTGATAAAATTTCCTACAAAATAGTAAATTGCATTTTTCATGTAGGACTAACCATAAGCGAGATATAAGTTTGATAATAATTAATATTTAAAAAAAGGTGTTTTAACAGAAAATGCCTTGTGATTTAAAATACAATAAAAACATTTACTATACAAAAGTTATAATCGGTTTTTAATAATAATAATAATAATAATAACAATAATAATAATAATAATAATAATAATAATAATAATAATAATAATAATAATAATAATAATAATAATAATAATAATAATAATACTTATAATGATGAATTTCTTTCTAAATTAAAGCTTAGTTTTTCTAAGAAAAAATGAAGCTTATTTTGTGTTATCTGAGCGTTTTCTCATTTCTATGCAAGAGATCATCTGTGATCTGTTTTTAGGCAAGAAATTGTCTAAAATTAAAAACTCATTTTAAAACTGGTATAAAAACATTTACTATACAAAAGTTATAGTCGGTTTTTAATAATAATAATATTAATAATTATTTTAATATTAATTTAGTTTAATTTCGGTTTTTCAAACATTTTATTTTATATCAAATTTTTGTTAAAGATTATTTATATCCAACTCTATAACTCGCTTATGGTTGGTCCTACAAAAAAAATGCAAAAAACTATTTTGTAAAAAATTTTATCAGCTTTAATTTTGAAGGAAAGATAGAAATTGATAGGAGTAACTGTTTTCGAGATATAAGCAAAAAACCAAAGTGAAAACTGTAACAGTTACTAAACAAAAATGTAATTCAGTATTTAATGTTTGAGACGAAGACGAAAATGCAGCATTTAATGTCACCTCCTTTTTCTTCTAATTAAGTACTGGACCCAATAAATTAAGTGTATTTTAGATCACAAGACATTTTCTGTTAAAGCACATTTTTTTTAATTATTAATTATTTTCAAACTTATATCTTGCTTATGGTTCTACATGAAAAATGCAAATAACGATTTTGAAGGAAATTTTATTAGCTTTAATTTTGGTGAAAAGGTAAAAATTGATAGGAGTAACTGTTTTCGAGATATAAGCAAACAACCAAAAAACTGTTACCTTAATTAAGCGCTTGCATATAAGCAAATTTAGTACTAATAGTATTGTTATTATTAATGTTATTGTTATTAATATGACGACTAAAGACGATTCTGAAGACTTTAGTGACTTTTATGTCTCCTCCTTTTTCCTCTACTAAAGTGTTAGACACAATTAATTTAGTTTAATTTCGGTTTTTCAAACATTTTATTTTAAAGCAAATTTTTGTTAAATATTAAAAACTATAAAATGGCTTAGATTGCCTAAAAACACAGATCACACATTATCTTTTGCATAGAAATGAGAAAACGCTCATGTAACACACAAAATAAGCTCCATTTTTCCTTATTAAACGTATTATTTCTTATTATTACTTATGTTACTATTACTATTATTATTATTATTATTATTATTATTATTGTTATTATTATTATTATTATTATTATTATTATAATTATTACTATTATTTTTATTATTATTATTACTATTATTATTATTATTATTATTAATATTATTATTATTAAAAACCGATTATAACTTTTGTATAGTAAATGTTTTTATACCAGTTTTAAAATGAGTTATTAATTTTAGACAATTTCTAGCCTAAAAACACAGATCACAGATGATCTCTTGCATAGAAATGAGAAAACGCACAGATAACACAAAATAAGCATCATTTTTGCTTAGAAAACTAAGCTTACTTTTATTACTATTATTATTTTCATTATTATTATTATTAATATTATCATTATTACTATTATTATTATTATTATTATTATTATTATTATTATTATTATTATTATTATTGTTATTATTATTATTATTATTATTAAAAACTTATATTAAACAGGCAGAAAACGTCGTATTCTGACACAAAAAAACGAATTACGTTATAGACTTGACGAGAACGGCTTATCTCGGACTCTTATAGGACTCTTATATGGTCAAAAAGTATCAGTTTGGATTAAAACAAATTATTTTTGTTGAGTCTCCGTCTGAATTGTTTATCAGTTCAAACAAAAACGGCTTATTTTAGACGATCTTTTGTTAGTTATTTTCAAACTTATATCTCGCTTATGGTTAGTCCTACATAAAAAATGCAAATTACTATTTTGTAGGAAATTTTATCAGCTTTAATTTTAGTAAAAAGATAAAAATTGATAGGAGTAACTGTTTTCGAGATATAAGCAAGAAACCAAAAAACCGTTAACTTAATTAAGCGTTTGCATATAAGCAAATTTAGTACTATTAGTATTATTATTATTAATGTTATTGTTATTAATATGACGATTAAAGACGACTCTGAAACCTTTAGTGACTTTTATGTTTTCTTCTTTTTTCTCTACTAAAGTGTTAGACACAATTAATTTAGTTTAATTTCAGTATTTCAAACATTTTATTTTAAAGCAAATTTTTGTTAAATATTATTTATATCCATCTCTATAACTCGCTTATGCTTGGTCCTACAAGAAAAATGCAAATAACTATTTTGTAGGAATTTTTATCAGCTTTAATTTTAGTAAAAAGATAAAAATTGATAGGAGTAACTGTTTTCGAGAAATAAGCAAGAAACCAAAAAACTGTTACCTTAATAAAGCGCTTGCATATAAGCAAATTTAGTACTATTAGTATTATTATTATTAATGTTATTGTTATTAAAATGACGACTAAAAACGACTCTGAAGACTTTGGTGACTTTTATGTCTTCTCTTATTTCCTATACTAAAGTGTTAGACTCAAGTAATTTAGTTTAATTTCGGTTTTTCAAACATTTTATTTTAAAGCAAATTTTTGTTGAAGATTATTTATATCCAACTCTATAACTCGCTTATGGTTAGTCTTACAAAAGAAATGCAAATAACTATATTGTAGGAAATTTTATCAGCTTTAATTTTAGTAAAAAGATAAAAATTGATAGGAGTAACTGTTTTCGAGATATAAGCTAGAAACCAAAACACTGTTACCTTAATTAAGCGTTTGCATATAAGCAAATTTAGTACTATTAGTATTATTATCATTAATGTTATTGTTATTAATATGACGACTCTGAAACCTTTAGTGACTTTTATGTCTTTTTTTTTTCCTCTACTAAAGTGTTAGACCCAATTAAATTAGTTTAATTTCAGTTTTTCAAACATTTTATTTTAAAGCAAATTTTTGTTAAATATTATTTATATCCAACTCTATAACTCGCTTATGGTTGGTCCTACATGAAAAATGCAAATAACGATTTTGTAGGAAATTTTATCAGCTTTAATTTTGAAATAAAGATAAAAATTGATAGGAGTAACAGTTTTCGAGATATAAGCAAAAAACCAATAAGAAAACTGTAACTGTTACTGAACAAAAATGTAATTCAGTTTTCAATGTTTGAGACGAAGACGAAAATGCAGCATTTAAAATCGACTCTGAAGACTTCAGTGACTTTTATGTCACCTCCTTTTTCTTCTAATAAACTATTGGACCCAATAAATTAAGTGTATTTTAAATCCCAAGACATTTTCTGTTAAAACACTTTTTTTTTAAATATTAATTATTTTCAAACTTATATCTCGCTTATGGTTAGTCCTACATGAAAAATGCAAATTACTATTTTGTAGGAAATTTTATCAGCTTTAATTTTAGTAAAAAAATAAAAATTGATAGGAGTAACTGTTTTCGAGATATAAGCAAGAAACCAAAAAACTGTTACCTTAATTAAGCGCTTGCATATAAGCAAATTTAGTACTAAAAACAACTCTGAAGGCTTTGGTGACTTTATGTCTTCTCCTTTTTCCTCTACTAAAGTGTTAGACCCAATTAATTTAGTTTAATATCGGTTTTTCAAACATTTTATTTTAAAGCAAATTTTTGTTAAAGATTATTTATATCCAACTCTATAACTCGCTTATGGTTGGTCCTACAAGAAAAATGCAAATAAAGATTTTGTTGGAAATTTTATCAGCTTTAATTTTGAAAAAAAAATAAAAATTAATAGGAGTAACAGTTTTCGAGATATAAGCAAAAAACCAATAAGAAAACTGTAACTGTTACTGAACAAAAATGTAATTCAGTTTTCAATGTTTGAGACGAAGACGAAAATGCAGCATTTAAAATCGACTTTGGAGACTTCAGTGACTTTTATGTCACCTCCTTTTTCTTCTAATAAAGTATTGGACCCAATAAATTAAGTGTATTTTAAATCACAAGACATTTTCTGTTAAAGCACTTTTTTTTAAATATTAGTTATTTTCAAACTTATATCTCGCTTATGGTTAGTCCTACATGAAAAACGCAAATTACTATTTTGTAGGAAATTTTATCAGCTTTAATTTTAGTAAAAAGATAAAAATTGATAGTAATAACTGTTTTCGAGATATAAGCAAGAAACCAAAAAACTGTTAACTTAATTAAGCGTTTGCATATAAGCAAATTTAGTACTATTAGTATTATTATTATTAATGTTATTGTTATTAATATGACGATTAAAGACGACTCTGAAACCTTTAGTGACTTTTATGTCTTCTTCTTTTTCCTCTACTAAAGTGTTAGACACAATAAATTTAGTTTAATTTCAGTATTTCAAACATTTTATTTTAAAGCAAATTTTTGTTAAATATTATTTATATCCATCTCTATAACTCGCTTATGCTTGGTCCTACAAGAAAAATGCAAATAACTATTTTGTTGGAAATTTAATCAGCTTTAATTTTGAAAAAAAGATAAAATTTGATAGGAGTAACTGTTTTCGAGATATAAGCAAAAAACCAATAAGAAAACTGTAACTGTTACTGAACAAAAATGTAATTCAGTTTTCAATGTTTGAGACGAAGACAAAAATGCAGCATTTAAAAACGACTCTAAAGACTTCAGTGACTTTTATGTCACCTCCTTTTTCTTCTAATAAAGTATTAAACCCAATAAATTAAGTGTATTTTAAATCACTAGACATTTTCTGTTAAAACACTTTTTTTTAATTATTAATTATTTTCAAACTTATATCTCGCTTATGGTTAGTTCTACATGAAAAATGCAAATAACTATTTTGTAGGAAATTTTATCACCTTTAATTTTGGTGAAAAAGTAAAAATTGATAGGAGTAACTGTTTTCGAGATATAAGCAAAAAACAAAAAAACTGTTACCTTAATTAAGCGCTTGCATATAAGCAAATTTAGTACTACTAGTATTGTTATTATAAATGTTATTGTTATTAATATGACGACTAAAGACAACTCTAAGACTCTAGTGACTTTTATGTCTCCTCCTTTTTCCTCTACTACAGTGTTAGACACAATTAACTTAGTTTAATTTCAGTTTTTCAAACATTTTATTTTAAAGCAAATATTTGTTAAATATTAAAAACTATAAAGTGGCTTAGATTGCCTAAAAACACAGATCACACATGATCTTTTGCATAGAAATGAGAAAACGCTCATGTAACACACAAAATAAGCTCCATTTTTCCTTATTAAAAGTATTATTATTATTATTACTTATGTTACTATTACTATTATTATTATTATTATTATTATTATTATTATTATTATTACTATTATTTTTATTATTATTATTACTATTATTATTATTATTATTATTATTATTAATATAATTATTATTAAAAACCGATTATAACTTTTGTATAGTAAATGTTTTTATACCAGTTTTAAAATGAGTTATTAATTTTATTCAATTTCTTGCCTAAAAACACAGATCACAGATGATCTCTTTTGCATAGAAATGAGAAAACGCTCAGATAACACAAAATAAGCATCATTTTTGCTTAGAAAAATTAAGCTTTAATTTAGAAAGAAATTCATTATTATAAGTATTATTATCATTATTATTATTATTATTATTATTATTTTTATTATTATTATTATTATTATTATTATTTCTTTTATTACTATTATTATTATTATTATTATTATTAACTTTTGTATAGTAAATGTTTTTATACCAGTTTTAAAATGAGATTAATTTTATTCAATTTCTTGCCTAAAA
Organism: Tribolium castaneum; assembly: GCF_031307605.1. Classification (NCBI taxonomy): domain Eukaryota; kingdom Metazoa; phylum Arthropoda; class Insecta; order Coleoptera; family Tenebrionidae; genus Tribolium; species Tribolium castaneum. The sequence goes on along the minus strand of NW_026986634.1, from coordinate 1,338,502 downwards.
ACACAGATCACAGATGATCTCTTGCATAGAAATGAGAAAACGCTCATATAACACAAAATAAGCTTCATTTTTGCTTAGAAAACTAAGCTTACTTTTATTACTATTATTATTAATATTATTATTACTATTATTATTGTTATTATTACTATTATTATTATTATTATTATTATTATTATTATTATTATTATTATTATTATTATTATTATTATTATTATTATTATTATTATTATTATTATTATTATTATTATTATTATTATTATTATTATTATTAACTTTTGTATAGTAAATGTTTTTATACCAGTTTTAAAATGAGATTAATTTTATTCAATTTCTTGCCTAAAAACACAGATCACAGATGATCTCTTTTGCATAGAAATGAGAAAACGCTCATATAACACACAAAATAAGCTTCATTTTTGCTTAGAAAACTAGGCTTACTTTTATTACTATTATTATTATTTTTATTATTATTATTATTATTACTATCATTATTATTATTATTACTATTATTATTATTATTAATATTATTGTTATTATTATTATTATTATTATTATTATTATTATTATTATTATTAACTTTTATATAGTAAATGTTTTTATACCAGTTTTAAAATGAGTTATTAATTTTAGACAATTTCTTGCCTAAAAATACAGATCACAGATGATTTCTTGCATAGAAATGAGAAAACGCTCATATAACACACAAAATAAGCTTCATTTTTGCTTAGAAAACTAAACTTACTTTTATTACTATTATTATTTTTATTATTATTATTATTATTATTATTATTATTATTATTATTATTATTATTATTATTATTATTATTATTATTATTATTATTATTACTATTATTATTATTATTATTATTATTATTATTATTATTGTTATTATTATTATTATTATTAAAAAATTATATTAAACAGACAGAAAACGTCGTATTCTGACACAAAAAAACGAATTACGTTATAGACTTGATGAGATCGGCGTTTCTCGGACTCTTATAGGACTCTTATAGGGTCAAAAAGTATCAGTTTGGATTAAAACAAATTATTTTTGTTGACTCTCAGTCTGAATTGTTCATCAGTTCAAACAAAAACGGCTTATTTTAGACGATCTTTTGCTTTGAACATGAAAACATACATCGAACAGACTAAAAACGTATTAATCTGGCATAAAAGAGCAATTTATGTATCACTTTGGATAAAGGCAGCTAATCCTATTCGTTTCATTGCTTAAAATAAACAAAATTGTTAATAAATCAAACAAAAACGCTGTATTCTAGCACAAAATACTAATTACATTATAGTTTCGACGAGAATAGCTTATTTGGAATGATTCTATGTTTCCAAACGAGTAAATTTTTATTAAACAGACGCCAAACATCATGTTTTGTCCTATAAAGACATTTTATATTGCAGTTTGTATTAAAACAAAATATTTTCGTTGATTCTTTGTTAGAAGCAGCAAACCTAACATTAAAGAATCTGAAAACTTTGTATTCGGACACAAACCACCGAATTTTGTATCAGTTTAGACAAAAACGGTTGATTTTCGACAATATTTTGCTTTGAACAAGAAAACTTATAACAAACTGACTAAAAACGTCTTATTTTAGTACAAAACAAAAGATTTGCGTTATAGTCTTAACGAGAGCTGTTAATTTCAAACGGTTCTATGCTTTGAAACGAGTAAACTTTCACTGTACAGAGGAAAAACATCTTATTTCGCCTTTTAAAAACGATTCATGCCACAGTTTGGATAAAAACCAATTATTTTCGTTAATTCATTGTTACAAACATGAAACCTTACATCAAAGTAACTGAAAACCCCTTATTCAGGCACAGAAATTCGAATTACGTTTCAGTCTGGACAAAAACTGCTTACTTTAGACGATCCTTTGTTTTGAATACAAAAACTTACATTAAAAAGATTAAAAACGTCTTATTCTGGCTGAAAACTGCAAATTATATATTACTCTAGGTAAAAGCAATTTATCCTGATTACTCCTTTATTTAGAATAGAGTAAACTTGTATAAAACTTAATGAAAACTTTAAATTTCGTCTCAAAGAAATAATTTACGTTATAGTTTTGACCAGCACTGTTTATTTCAAACGATTTTATGATTTGAAACTAATGAACTTTTATGGGGCAGATGCAAAACCACATATTACCATATAAAGCGTTGTTTTAAAGCAAATTATTACCTTTTGCAACAAGAAATTTCACGTCAAAGAAACTGAAAACATCGTATCCATGCACAAATATCGAATTACGTATCAGTTTAGGCAAATACAGCTTATTTTAAACGATTCCTTGCTATAAACAAGAAAAATTTTATCAAACATATTGAAAATGTCTTATTCTCGAAAATAAGAGCAAATTATGTATCAGTTTTAACAAAAGCGGATTACTCTGTTTGATTCTATGCTTAGAGTAGAGTAAACTACTATAAAACGTAATGAAAACTCTATATTCAAGCTCAAAAGAACAAATTACGTTATAGTTTTGACAAAAAAAAATATTTCGGACGACTACATACTTCGAAGTAAGCAAACTTTAATTGAACAAGTGCAAAAGCTAATACTTTGCTTTAAAATAACGATTTATGTGGTAATATGGTATTTTGCATCTGTCCTATAAAAGTTTACTCGTTTCGCTCCATTGAATCATTCGAAATAAATTATTTTGACACAACAACGAAAATAATTTTTTTGTTCAAACTGTAACATGTCGTTTTTATAAAACGAACTAAGACGTTTGGCATCTGTTTAGTGAAAGTTTTCTCGTTTGGGGGCATAAAATCGTTTCAAATTAACAGTTCTGATCAAAACTATAACGTAAATTATTTATTAATTTAATAATTATTAATAATAATAATAGTAATAATAATAATAAAAATAATAGTAATAATAATAGTAATAATAAGAATAAAAGTTAGCTTAGTTTTCTAAGCAAAAATGAAGCTTATTTTGTGTTACATGAGCTTTTCTCATTTCTATGCAAAAGATCATGTGTGATCTGTGTTTTTAGGCAATCTAAGCCTAAGAGAAATTGGCTAAAATTAATAAGTTAATAATAATAATAATAATAATAATAATAATAATAATAATAATAATATCAATAATAATAATAATAATAATAATAGTAATAGTAACAAAAGTAATAATTATAATAATACTTTTAATAAGGAAAAATGGAGCTTATTTTGTGTGTTACATGAGCGTTTTCTCATTTTTATGTAAAAGATCATGTGTGATCTGTGTTTTTAGGCAATCTAAGCCATTTTATAGTTTTTAATATTTAACAAAAATTTGCTTTAAAATAAAATGTTTGAAAAACTGAAATTAAACTAAATTAATTGTGTCTAACACTTTAGTAGAGGAAAAAGGAGGAGACATAAAAGTCACTAAAGTCTTAGAGTTGTCTTTAGTCGTCATATTAATAACAATAACATTTATAATAACAATACTAGTAGTACTAAATTTGCTTATATGCAAGCGCTTAATTAAGGTAACAGTTTTTTTGTTTTTTGCTTATTTCTCGAAAACAGTTACTCCTATCAATTTTTATTTTTCACCAAAATTGAAGGTGATAAAATTTCCTACAAAATAGTTATTTGCATTTTTCATGTAGAACTAACCATAAGCGAGATATAAGTTTGAAAATAATTAATAATTAAAAAAAAGTGTTTTAACAGAAAATGTCTTGTGATTTAAAATACACTTAATTTATTGGGTCCAATACTTTATTAGAAGAAAAAGGAGGTGACATAAAAGTCAATGAAGTCTTCAGAGTCGTTTTTAAATGCTGCATTTTTGTCTTAATCTCAAACATTGAAAACTGAATTACATTTTTGTTCAGTAACAGTTACAGTTTTCTTATTGGTTTTTTGCTTATATCTCGAAAACAGTTCCTCCTATCAAATTTTATCTTTCTTTCAAAATTAAAGCTGATAAAATTTCCAACAAATTAGTTATTTACATTTTTCTTGTAGGACCAAGCATAAACGAGTTATAGAGTTGGATATAAATAATATTTAACAAAAATTTGCTTTAAAATAAAATGCTTGATAAACCGGAATTAAACTAAATTAATTGTGTCTAACACTTTAGTAGAGGAAAAAGGAGAAGACATAAAAGTCATTAAATGTTTCAGAGTCGTCTTTAGTCGTCATATTAATAACAATAACATTAATAATAATAATACTAATAGTACTAAATTTGCTTATATGCAAACGCTTAATTAAGGTAACAGTTTTTTGGTTTCTTGCTTATATCTCGAAAACAGTTACTCCAATCAATTTTTATCTTTTTTTCAAAATTAAAGCTGATAAAATTTCCTACAAAATAGTTATTTGCATTTTTTTGTAGGACCAACCATAAGCGAGTTATAGAGTTGGATATAAATAATCTTTAACAAAAATTTGCTTTAAAATAAAATGTTTGAAAAACCGAAATTAAACTAAATTAAGACTAACACTTTAGTAGAGGAAAAAGGAGAAGACATAAAAGTCACCAAAGTCTTGAGAGTCGTTTTAGTCGTCATATTAATAACAATAACATTAATATTAATAATACTAATATTATTAAATTTGCTTATACGCAAGCGCTTAATTAAGGTAACAGTTTTTTGGTTTCTTTATCTTTAACAAAAATTTGCTTTAAAATAAAATGTTTGAAAAACCGAAATTAAACTAAATTAATTGTGTCTAACACTTTAGTAGAGAAAAAAGAAGAAGACATAAAAGTCACCAAAGTCTTCAGAGTTGTTTTTAGTACTAAATTTGCTTATATGCAAGCCCTTAATTAAGGTAACAGTTTTTTGGTTTCTTGCTTATATCTCGAAAACATTTACTCCTATCAATTTTTATCTTTTCACTAAAATTAAAGCTGATAAAATTTCCTACAAAATAGTTATTTGCATTTTTCATGTAGGACTAACCATAAGCGAGATATAAGTTTGAAAATAATTGATAGTTAAAAAAAAATGTCCTTTAACAGAAAATGTCTTGTGATTTAAAATACACTTAATTTATTGGGTCTAATACTTTATTAGAAGAAAAAGGAGGTGACAGAAATGTCACTGAAGTTTTTAGAGTCGTTTGTAAATGATGCATTTTCGTCTTCGTCTCAAACATTGGAAACTGAATTACATTTTTGTTCAGTAACTGTAACAGTTTTCACTTTGGTTTTTTGCTTATATCTCGAAAACATTTACTCTTATCAATTTTTATCTTTCTTTCAAAATTAAAGCTGATAAAATTTCCTACAAAATAGTTACATGCATTTCTTTTGTAGGACATACCGTAAGCGAGTTAAAGAGTTAGATATAAATAATCTTTAACAAAAATTTGCTTTAAAATTAAATGTTTGAAAAACTGAAATTAAACTAAATTAATTGTGTCTAACACTTTAGTAGAGGAAAATGGAAAAAACATAAAAGTCACTAAAGGTTTCAGAGTCGTCTTTAGTCGTCATATTAATAACAATAACATTAATAATAATAATGCTAATAGTACTATATTTGCTTATATGCAAGCGCATAATTTAGGTAACAGTTTTTTGGTTTCCTGCTTATATCTCGAAAACAGTTACTCCTATCAATTTTTATCTTTTTACTAAAATTAAAGCTGATAAAATTTCCTACAAAATAGTAATTTGCATTTTTCATGTAGGACTAACCATAAGCGAGATATAAGTTTGAAAATAATTAATATTTAAAAAAAAAGTGTTTTAACAGAAAATGTCTTGGGATTTAAAATACACTTAATTCATTGGGTCCAATAGTTTATTAGAAGAAAAAGGAGGTGACATAAAAGTCACTGAAGTCTTCAGAGTCGATTTTAAATGCTGCATTTTCGTCTTCGTCTCAAACATTGACAACTGAATTACATTTTTGTTCCGTAACAGTTACGGTTTTCTTATTGGTTTTTTGCTTATATCTTGAAAACTGTTACTCCTATCAATTTTTATCTTTATTTCAAAATTAAAGCTGATAAAATTTCCTACAAAATCGTTAATTGCATTTTTCTTGTAGGACCAACCATAAGCGAGTTATAGAGTTGGATATAATAAATATTTAACAAAAATTTGCTTTAAAATAAAATGTTTGAAAAACTAAAATTAAACTAATTTAATTGTGTCTAACACTTTAGTAGAGGAAAAAGAAAAAGACATAAAAGTCACTAAAGGTTTCAGGGTCGTCTTTAGTCGTCATATTAATAACAATAACATTAATGATAATAATACTAATAGTACTAAATTTGCTTATATGCAAACGCTTAATTAAGGTAACAGTGTTTTGGTTTCTTGCTTATATCTCAAAAACAGTTACTCCTATCAATTTTTATCTTTTTACTAAAATTAAAGCTGATAAAATTTCCTACAAAATAGTTATTTGCATTTCTTTTGTAAGACCAACCATAAGCGAGTTATAGAGTTGGATATAAATAATCTTCAACAAAAATTTGCTTTAAAATAAAATGTTTGAAAAACCAAAATTAAACTAAATTAATTGAGTCTAACACTTTAGTATAGAAAAAAGGAGAAGACATAAAAGTCACCAAAGTCTTCAGAGTCGTTTTTAGTCGTCATTTTAATAACAATAACATTAATAATAATAATACTAATAGTACTAAATTTGCTTATATGCAAGCGCTTTATTAAGGTAACAGTTTTTTGGTTTCTTGCTTATATCTCGAAAACAGTTACTCCTATCAATTTTTATTTTTTTACTAAAATTAAAGCTGATAAAATTTTCTACAAAACAGTTATTTGCATTTTTCTTGTAGGACCAAGCATAAGCGATTTATAGAGATGGATATAAATAATATTTAACAAAAATTTGCTTTAAAATAAAATGTTTGAAATACTGAAATTAAACTAAATTAATTGTGTCTAACACTTTAGTAGAGGAAAAAGAAGAAGACATAAAAGTCACTAAAGGTTTGAGAATCGCCTTTAATCGTCATATTAATAACAATAACATTAATAATAATATTACTAATAGTACTAAATTTGCTTATATGCAAACGCTTAATTAAGTTAACAGTTTTTTGGTTTCTTGCTTATATCTCGAAAACAGTTACTCCTATCAATTTTTATCTTTTTACTAAAATTAAAGCTGATAAAATTTTCTACAAAATAGTTATTTGCATTTTTCTTGTAGGACCAAGCATAAGCGATTTATAGAGATGGATATAAATAATATTTAACAATAATTTGCTTTAAAATAAAATGTTTGAAAAACCAATATTAAACTAAATTAATTGGGTCTAACACTTTAGTAGAGGAAAAAAAAGACATAAAGTCACCAAAGTCTTCACAGTTGTTTTTAGTACTAAATTTGCTTATATGCAAGCGCTTAATTAACGTAACAGTTTTTTGGTTTCTTGCTTATATCTCGAAAACAGTTACTCTTATCAATTTTTATCTTTCTACTAAAATTAAAGCTGATAAAATTTCCCACAAAATAGTAATTTGCATTTTTCATGTAGGACTAACCATAAGCGAGATATAAGTTTAAAAATAATTAATATTTGAAAAAAAAGTGTTTTAACAGAAAATGTCTTGGGATTTAAAATACACTTAATTTATTGGGTCCAATACTTTATTAGAAGAAAAAGGAGGTGACATAAAAGTCACTGAAGTCTTCAGAGTCGATTTTAAATGCTGCATTTTCGTCTTCGTCTCAAACATTGAAAACTGAATTACATTTTTGTTCAGTAAGAGTTACAGTTTTCTTATTGGTTTTTTGCTTATATCTCGAAAACTGTTACTCCTATCAATTTTTATCTTTCTTTCAAAATTGAAGCTAATAAAATTTCTAACATAATCGTTATTTGCATTTTTCTTGTAGGACCAACCATAAGCGAGTTATAGAGTTGGATATAAATAATCTTTAACAAAAATTTGCTTTAAAATAAAATGTTTGAGAAACCGATATTAAACTAAATTAATTGAGTCTAACACTTTAGTAGAGGAAAAAGGAGAAGACATAAAGTTACCAAAGTCTTCAGAGTTGTTTTTAGTACTAAATTTGCTTATATGCAAGCGCTTAATTAAGGTAACAGTTTTTTGGTTTCTTGCTTATATCTCGAAAACAGTTACTCCTATCAATTTTTATCTTTTTACTAAAATTAAAGCTGATAAAATTTCCTACAAAATAGTAATTTGCATTTTTTATGTAGGACTAACCATAAGCGAGATATAAGTTTGAAAATAATTAATATTTAAAAAAAAGTGTTTTAACAGAAAACGTCTTGGGATTTAAAATACACTTAATTTATTGGGTCCAATAGTTTATTAGAAGAAAAAGGAGGTAACATAAAAGTCACTGAAGTCTTCAGAGTCGATTTTAAATGCTGCATTTTCGTCTTCGTCTCAAACATTGAAAACTGAATTACATTTTTGTCCAGTAACAGTTACAGTTTTCTTATTGGTTTTTTGCTTATATCTCGAAAACTGTTATTCCAATTAATTTTTATCTTTATTTCAAAATTAATGCTGATAAAATTTCCTACAAAATCGTTATTTGCATTTTTCATGTAGGACCAACCATAAGCGAGTTATAGAGTTGGATATAAATAATATTTATCTACGATCATCAAATAATATAACCATTACTGTTGTGAAAGTTCCACTGTAAATTTTCATTTTATCCATCGACAAATTAAAAGAAGTCTCTGATTGGTTTTCACCCATGGGTAAAATTGACAGAATTTTTTATCCATTGGGATTGGAACCAATCAAAATTAAAAATATTGGAATTTTATCTGTTCCACCACTTTTATGTTGGCAATTGTGTGCCGTAACCGCAGCAATATAACCAAACAAGCCAAATCAGCTGACAACAAAAACAAACAGCTAATTATTTAGTCGGAACTAGTAGTGAAATCTGTGATTGTTCAAGCAGTTTTTTGTGACAGAAAGTTATTTAAAATGTTGGAAGAAGAGAATGAAATGACCTGCACGCCACCTGACATTCGCAATATCGCAACGAGTGCAATAGAAAATCTTCTACCACAAAAATCGCGGCACAAATATGAGTGTGTTTATGAAAGGTTTTTAAAATGGCGCGCAGAAAAAAATACAACTTCTTTTTCTGAAAATATTATATTAAGTTATTTTGTGATGCTTGCAGAAAAGTATTCATCTTCTTCTCTTTGGAGTTACTACTCAATGCTTAAAAGTACGTTAGTCATTCGTCACGATATACATATTGAGAACTATAAAATCTTCAAGCATTTTTGAAGCGCAAATCTGAGACATACAAACCTAAAAAATCGAAAACTTTATCTTCGGAAAATATAAAAGAGTTTATCGAGAAGGCACCAGATGAAAAATATCTTGTAACGAAGGTAAAAAACACAAACTGTTATATACAAATTATTAAATACCTGCATTTCTTCAAGGTGGCTGTAATAATGGGTATAATGGGTGCCTGCAGATCTCAAGAATTGCATGCAATGAAACTAGAGCACATCGATGATTTAGATCGAGCTTTGCTTGTCAAAATTCCCTATACCAAAAGTTACTCCTATCAATTTTTATCTTTTTACTAAAATTAAAGCTGATAAAATTTCCTACAAAATAATTATTTGCATTTTTCTTGTAGGACCAAGCATAAGCGAGTTATAGAGATGGATATAAATAATATTTAACAAAAATTTGCTTTAAAATAAAATGTTTGAAATACTGAAATTAAACTAAATTAATTGTGTCTAACACTTTAGTCGTCATATTAATAACAATAACATTAATAATAATAATACTAATAGTACTAAATTTGCTTATATGCAAGCGCTTAATTAAGGCAACAGTTTCTTGCTTATATCTCGAAAACAGTTACTCCTATCAATTTTTATCTTTTTACAAAAATTAAAGCTGATAAAATTTCCTACAAAATAGTTATTTGCATTTTTTATGTAGGACTAACCATAAGCGAGATATAAGTTTGAAAATAATTAATATTTAAAAAAAAAGTACTTTGACAGAAAATGTCTTGTGATTTATAATACACTTAATTTATTGGGTCCAATACTTTATTAGAAAAAGGAGGTGACATAAAAGTCACTGAAGTCTTCAGAGTCGTTTTTAAATGCTGCATTTTTGTCTTAGTCTCAAATATTGAAAACTGATTTACATTTTTGTTCAGTAACAGTTACAGTTTTCTTATTGGTTTTTTGCTTATATCTCGAAACCAGTTACTCCTATCAATTTTTACATTTTTTTCAAAATTAAAGCTGATAAAATTTCCTACAAAATAGTTAATTGCATTTTTTTTGTAAGACCAACCATAAGCGAGTTATAGTGTTGGATATAAATAATCATTAACAAAAATTTGCTTTAAAATAAAAGGTTTGAAAAACCGAAATTAAACTAAATAAATTGAGTCTAACACTTTAGTATAGGAAAAAGGAGAAGACATAAAAGTCACCAAAGTCTTGAGAGTCGTTTTTAGTCGTCATATTAATAACAATAACATTAATAATAATAATAATACTAATATTACTAAATTTGCTTATATGCAAGCGCTTAATTAAGATAACAGTTTCTTGCTTATATCTCGAAAACAGTTACTCCTATCAATTTTTATCTTTTTACTAAAATTAAAGCTGATAAAATTTCCTACAAAATATTTATTTGCATTTTTTATGTAGGACTAACCATAAGCGAGATATAAGTTTGAAAATAATTAATATTTAAAAAAAAGTGCTTTAACAGAAAATGTCTTGTGATTTAAAATACACTTAATTTATTGGGTCCAATACTTTATTAGAAAAAAAAGGAGGTGACATAAAAGTCACTGAAGTTTTCAGAGTCGTTTTTAAATGCTGCATTTTTGACTTCGTCTCAAACATTGAAAACTGTATTACATTTTTGTTCAGTAACAGTTACAGTTTTCTTATTGGTTTTTTGCTTATATCTTGAAAACAGTTACTCCAATCAAATTTTATCTTTCTTTCAAAATTAAAGCTGATAAAATTTCCAACAAAATAGTTATTTACATTTTTCTTGTAGGACCAAGCATAAACGAGTTATAGAGTTGGATATAAATAATATTTAACAAAAATTTGCTTTAAAATAAAATGCTTGAAAAACCGGAATTAAACTAAATTAATTGTGTCTAACACTTTAGTAGAGGAAAAAGGAGAAGACATAAAAGTCACCAAAGTCTTGAGAGTCGTTTTTAGTCGTCATATTAATAACAATAACATTAATAATAATAATAATACTAATATTACTAAATTTGCTTATATGCAAGCGCTTAATTAAGGTAACAGTTTTTTAGTTTCTTGCTTATATCTCGAAAACAGTTACTCCTATTAATTTTTATCTTTTTACTAAAATTAAAGCTGATAAAATTTCCTACAAAATAGTAATTTGCATTTTTCATGTAGGACTAACCATAAGCGAGATATAAGATTGAAAATAATTAATATTTAAAAAAAAAGTGCTTTAACAGAAAATGTCTTGTGATTTAAAATACACTTAATTTAATGGGTCCAATACTTTATTAGAAGAAAAAGGAGGAGACATAAAAGTCACTGAAGTCTTCAGAGACGATTTTAAATGCTGCATTTTCGTCTTTGTCTCAAACATTGAAAACTGAATTACATTCTTGTTCAGTAACAGTTACAGTTTTTTTATTGGTTTTTTGCTTATATCTCGAAAATAGTTACTTCTATCAATTTTTATCTTTCTTTCAAAATTAAAGCTGATAAAATTTTCTACAAAATAGTTATTCGCATTTTTTTTGTAGGACCAACCATAACCGAGTTATAGAGTTGGATATAAATAATCTTTAACAAAAATTTGCTTTAAAATAAAATGTTTGAAAAACCGAAATTAAACTAAATTAATTGTGTCTAACACTTTAGTAGAAGAAAAAGAAGAAGATAAAAGTCACCAAAGTCTTCAGAGTTGTTTTTAGTACTAAATTTGCTTATATGCAAGCCCTTAATTAAAGTAACAGTTTTTTGGTTTCTTGCTTATATCTCGAAAACAGTTACTCCTATCAATTTTTATCTTTTTACAAAAATTAAAGCTGATAAAATTTCCTACAAAATAGTTATTTGCATTTTTTATGTAGGACTAACCATAAGCGAGATATAAGTTTGAAAATAATTAATATTTAAAAAAAAAGTACTTTGACAGAAAATGTCTTGTGATTTATAATACACTTAATTTATTGGGTCCAATACTTTATTAGAAAAAGGAGGTGACATAAAAGTCACTGAAGTCTTCAGAGTCGTTTTTAAATGCTGCATTTTTGTCTTAGTCTCAAATATTGAAAACTGATTTACATTTTTGTTCAGTAACAGTTACAGTTTTCTTATTGGTTTTTTGCTTATATCTCGAAACCAGTTACTCCTATCAATTTTTACATTTTTTTCAAAATTAAAGCTGATAAAATTTCCTACAAAATAGTTAATTGCATTTTTTTTGTAAGACCAACCATAAGCGAGTTATAGTGTTGGATATAAATAATCATTAACAAAAATTTGCTTTAAAATAAAAGGTTTGAAAAACCGAAATTAAACTAAATAAATTGAGTCTAACACTTTAGTATAGGAAAAAGGAGAAGACATAAAAGTCACCAAAGTCTTGAGAGTCGTTTTTAGTCGTCATATTAATAACAATAACATTAATAATAATAATAATACTAATATTACTAAATTTGCTTATATGCAAGCGCTTAATTAAGATAACAGTTTCTTGCTTATATCTCGAAAACAGTTACTCCTATCAATTTTTATCTTTTTACTAAAATTAAAGCTGATAAAATTTCCTACAAAATATTTATTTGCATTTTTTATGTAGGACTAACCATAAGCGAGATATAAGTTTGAAAATAATTAATATTTAAAAAAAAGTGCTTTAACAGAAAATGTCTTGTGATTTAAAATACACTTAATTTATTGGGTCCAATACTTTATTAGAAAAAAAAGGAGGTGACATAAAAGTCACTGAAGTTTTCAGAGTCGTTTTTAAATGCTGCATTTTTGTCTTCGTCTCAAACATTGAAAACTGTATTACATTTTTGTTCAGTAACAGTTACAGTTTTCTTATTGGTTTTTTGCTTATATCTTGAAAACAGTTACTCCAATCAAATTTTATCTTTCTTTCAAAATTAAAGCTGATAAAATTTCCAACAAAATAGTTATTTACATTTTTCTTGTAGGACCAAGCATAAACGAGTTATAGAGTTGGATATAAATAATATTTAACAAAAATTTGCTTTAAAATAAAATGCTTGAAAAACCGGAATTAAACTAAATTAATTGTGTCTAACACTTTAGTAGAGGAAAAAGGAGAAGACATAAAAGTCACCAAAGTCTTGAGAGTCGTTTTTAGTCGTCATATTAATAACAATAACATTAATAATAATAATAATACTAATATTACTAAATTTGCTTATATGCAAGCGCTTAATTAAGGTAACAGTTTTTTAGTTTCTTGCTTATATCTCGAAAACAGTTACTCCTATTAATTTTTATCTTTTTACTAAAATTAAAGCTGATAAAATTTCCTACAAAATAGTAATTTGCATTTTTCATGTAGGACTAACCATAAGCGAGATATAAGATTGAAAATAATTAATATTTAAAAAAAAAGTGCTTTAACAGAAAATGTCTTGTGATTTAAAATACACTTAATTTAATGGGTCCAATACTTTATTAGAAGAAAAAGGAGGAGACATAAAAGTCACTGAAGTCTTCAGAGACGATTTTAAATGCTGCATTTTCGTCTTTGTCTCAAACATTGAAAACTGAATTACATTCTTGTTCAGTAACAGTTACAGTTTTTTTATTGGTTTTTTGCTTATATCTCGAAAATAGTTACTTCTATCAATTTTTATCTTTCTTTCAAAATTAAAGCTGATAAAATTTTCTACAAAATAGTTATTCGCATTTTTTTTGTAGGACCAACCATAACCGAGTTATAGAGTTGGATATAAATAATCTTTAACAAAAATTTGCTTTAAAATAAAATGTTTGAAAAACCGAAATTAAACTAAATTAATTGTGTCTAACACTTTAGTAGAAGAAAAAGAAGAAGATAAAAGTCACCAAAGTCTTCAGAGTTGTTTTTAGTACTAAATTTGCTTATATGCAAGCCCTTAATTAAAGTAACAGTTTTTTGGTTTCTTGCTTATATCTCGAAAACAGTTACTCCTATCAATTTTTATCTTTTCACTAAAATTAAAGCTGATAAAATTTCCTACAAAACAGTTGTTTGCATTTTTCATGTAGGACTAACCATAAGCGTGATTTTAAATCACAAGACATTTTCTGTTAAAGCACATTTTTTTTTAAATATTATTTATTTTCAAACTTATATCTCGCTTATGGTTAGTCCTACATGAAAAATGCAAATAACTATTTTGTAGGAAATTTTATCAGCTTTAATTTTAGTGAAAAGATACAAATTGATAGGAGTAACTGTTTTCGAGGTATAAGCAAGAAACCAAAAAACTGTTACTTTAATTAAGGGCTTGCATATAAGCAAATTTAGTACTAAAAACCACTCTGAAGACTTTGGTAACTTTTATGTCTTCTCCTTTTTCTTCTACTAAAGTGTTAGACACAATTAATTTAGTTTAATTTCGGTTTTTCAAACATTTTATTTTAAAGCAAATTTTTGTAAAGATTATTTATATCCAACTTTATAACTCGCTTATGGTTGGTCCTACAAAAAAAATGCGAATAACTATTTTGTAGAAAATTTTATCAGCTTTAATTTTGAAAGAAAGGTAAAAATTGATAGGAGTAACAGTTTTCGAGATATAAGCAAAAAACCAATAAGGAAACTGTAACTGTTACTGAACAAAAATGTAATTTAGTTTTCAATGTTTGAGATGAAAACGAAAATGCAGCATTTAAAATCGACTCTGAAGACTTCAGTGACTTTTATGTCACCTCCTTTTTCTTCTAATAAAGTATTGGACCCAATTAATTTAGATTAATTTCGGTTTATCAAACATTTTATTTTAAAGCAAATTTTTCTTAAAGATTATTTATATCCAACTCTATAACTCGCTTATGGTTGGTCCTACAAAAAAAAATGCTAAAAACTATTTTGTAGGAAATTTTATCAGCTTTAATTTTGAAGAAAAGATAAAAATTTATAGGAGTCACTGTTTTCGAGATATAAGCAAAAAACCAAAGTGAAAATTGTAACCGTTACTGAACAAAAATGTAATTCACTTTTCAATGTTTGAGACGAAGACGAATCTGCAGCATTTAAAAACGACTCTGAAAACTTCAGTGACTTTTAAGTCACCTCCTTTTTTTTCTAATAAAGTATTGGACTCAATAAATTAAGTGTATTTTAAATCACAAGACATTTTCTGTTAAAGCACTTTTTTTTTAAATATTGATTATTTTCAAACTTACATCTCGCTTATGGTTAGTCCTACATGAAAAATGCAAATAACTATTTTGTTGGAAATTTTATCAGCTTTAATTTTAGTAAAAAGATAAAAATTGATAGGAGTAACTGTTTTCGAGCTATAAGCAAGAAACCAAAAAACTATTAACTTAATTAAGCGTTTGCATATAAGCAAATATAGTACTATTAGTATTATTATTATTAATGTTATTGTTATTAATATGACGATTAAAGACGACTCTGAAATCTTTAGTGATTTTTATGTCTTCTTCTTTTTCCTCTACTAAAGTGTTAGACACAATTAATTTGGTTTAATTTCAGTATTTCAAACATTTTATTTTAAAGCAAATTTTTGTTAAATATTATTTAAATCCATCTCTATAACTCGCTTATGCTTGGTCCTACAAGAAAAATGCAAATAACTATTTCGTAGGAAATTTTATCAGCTTTAATTTTAGTAAAAAGATAAAAATTGATAGGAGTTACTGTTTTCGAGATATAAGCAAGAAACCAAAAAACTGTTACCTTAATAAAGCGCTTGCATATAAGCAGATTTAGTACTATTAGTATTATTATTATTAATGTTATTGTTATTAATATGACGACTAAAAACGATTCTGAAAACTTTGGTGACTTTTATGTCTTTTTCTTTTTTCTCTACTAAAGTGTTAGACACAATTAATTTAGTTTAATTTCAGTATTTCAAACATTTTATTTTTAAGCAAGTTTTTGTTAAATATTATTTATATCCAACTTTATAACTCGCTTATGGTTGGTCCTACAAGAAAAATGCAAATAACTATTTTGTAGGAAATGTTATCAGCTTTAATTTTGAAAGAAAGATAAAAATTGATAGCAGTAACTGTTTTCGAGATATAAGCAAAAAACCAAAGTAAAAACTGTTACCGTTTCAGAATAAAAATGTAATTCAGTTTTCAATGTTTGAGACGAAGACGAAAATGCAGCATTTAAAATCGACTCTGAAGACTTCAGTGACTTATATGTCACCCCCTTTTTTTTCTAATAAAGTATTGGACCTAAAAAATTAAGTGTATTTTAAATCACAAGACATTTTCTGTTAAAGCACTTTTTTTTTAAATATTAATTATTTTCAATCTTATATCTCGCTTATGGTTAGTCCTACATAAAAAAAGCAAATAACTATTTTGTAGGAAATTTTATCAGCTTGAATTTTAGTAAAAAGATAAAAATTGATAGGAGTAACTGTTTTCGAGATATAAGCCAGAAACCAAAACACTGTTACCTTAATTAAGCGTTTGCATATAAGCAAATTTAGTACTATTAGTATTATTATTATTAATGTTATTGTTATTAATATGACGATTAAAGACAACTTTGAAACCTTTAGTGACTTTTATGTCTTCTTCTTTTTCCTCTACTAATGTGTTAGACACAATTAAATTAGTTTAATTTCAGTTTTTCAAACATTTTATTTTAAAGCAAATTTTTGTTAAATATTATTTATATCCAACTCTATAACTCGCTTATGGTTGGTCCTACAAGAAAAATGCAAATAACTATTTTGTAGGAAATTTTATCAGCTTTAATTTTAAAAAAAAAATAAAAATTGATAGGAGTAACTGTTTTCGAGATATAAGCAAAAAACCAATAAGAAAACTGTGACTGTTACTGAACCAAAATGTAATTCAGTTTTCAATGTTTGAGACGAAGACGAAACTGCAGCATTTAAAAACGACTCTGAAGACTTCAGTGACTTTTATGTCACTTTCTTCTTCTTCTAATAAAGTATTAGACCCAATAAATTAAGTGTATTTTAAATCACAAGACATTTTCTGTTAAAGCACTTTTTTTTAAATATTAATTATTTTCAATCATATATCTCGCTAATGGTTAGTCTTACATGAAAAATGCAAATAACTATTTTGTAGGAAATTTTATCAGCTTTAATTTTAGTAAAAAGATAAAAATTGATAGGAGTAACTGTTTTCGAGATATAAGCAAGAAACCAAAAAACTGTTACCTTAATAAAGCGCTTGCATATAAGCAAATTTAGTACTATTAGTATTATTATTATTAATGTTATTGTTATTAATATGACGATTAAAGACAACTTTGAAACCTTTAGTGACTTTTATGTCTTCTTCTTTTTCTTCTACTAATGTGTTAGACACAATTAAATTAGTTTAATTTCAGTTTTTCAAACATTTTATTTTGAAGCAAATTTTTCTTAAAGATTATCTATATCCAACTCTATAACTCGCTTATGGTTGGTCCTACAAAAAAAATGCTAAAAACTATTTTGTAGGAAATTTTATCTGCTTTAATTTTGAAGAAAAGAAAAAAATTAATAGGAGTAACTGTTTTCGAGATATAAGCAAAAAACCAAAGTGAAAACTGTAACCGTTACTGAACAAAAATGTAATTCAGTTTTCAATGTTTGAGACGAAGACGAAAATGCAGCATTTAAAAACGACTCTGAAAACTTCAGTGACTTTTAAGTCACCTTCTTTTTTTTCTAATAAAGTATTGGACTCAATAAATTAAGTGTATTTTAAATCACAAGACATTTTCTGTTAAAGCACTTTTTTTTTAAATATTGATTATTTTCAAACTTACATCTCGCTTATGGTTAGTCCTACATGAAAAATGCAAATAACTATTTTGTTGGAAATTTTATCAGCTTTAATTTTAGTAAAAAGATAAAAATTGATAGGAGTATCTGTTTTCTAGATATAAGCAAGAAACCAAAAAACTGTTAACTTAATTAAGCGTTTGCATATAAGCAAATTTAGTACTATTAGTATTATTATTATTAATGTTATTGTTATTAATATGACGATTAAAGACGACTCTGAAATCTTTAGTGACTTTTATGTCTTCTTCTTTTTCCTCTACTAAAGTGTTAGACACAATTAATTTAGTTTAATTTCAGTATTTCAAACATTTTATTTTAAAGCAAATTTTTGTTAAATATTATTTAAATCCATCTCTATAACTCGCTTATGCTTGGTCCTACAAGAAAAATGCAAATAACTATTTCGTAGGAAATTTTATCAGCTTTAATTTTAGTAAAAAGATAAGAATTGATACAATTAAATTAGTTTAATTTCAGTTTTTCAAACATTCTATTTTAAAGCAAATTTTTGTTATATATTATTTATATCCAACTCTATAACTCGCTTATGGTTGGTCCTACAAGAAAAATGCAAATAACTATTTTGTAGAATATTTTATCAGCTTTAATTTTGAAAGAAAGACAAAACTTCATAGAAGTAACTGTTTTCGAGATATAAGCAAGAAACCAAAAAACTGTTACCTTAATAAAGCGCTTGCATATAAGCAGATTTTGTACTATTAGTATTATTATTATTAATGTTATTGTTATTAATATGACAACTAAAGACAACTCTGAAACCTTTAGTGCCTTTTATGTCTTTTCCTTTTTTCTCTACTAAAGTGTTAGACACAATTAAATTAGTTTAATTTCAGTTTTTCAAACATTTTATTTTAAAGCAAATTTTTGTTAAATATTATTTATATCCAACTCTATAACTCGCTTATGGTTGGTCCTACAAGAAAAATGCAAATAACTATTTTGTAGAATATTTTATCAGCTTTAATTTTGAAAGAAAGACAAAAATTTATAGGAGTAACTGTTTTCGAGATATAAGCAAGAAACCAAAAAACTGATACCTTAATAAAGCGCTTGCATATAAGCAGATTTAGTACTATTAGTATTATTATTATTAATGTTATTGTTATTAATATGACGACTAAAAACGATTCTGAAGACTTTGGTGACTTTTATGTCTTTTTCTTTTTTCTCTACTAAAGTGTTAGACACAATTAATTTAGTTTAATTTCAGTATTTTAAACATTTTATTTTTAAGCAAGTTTTTGTTAAATATTATTTATATCCAACTTTATAACTCGCTTATGGTTGGTCCTACAAGAAAAATGCAAATAACTATTTTGTAGGAAATGTTATCAGCTTTAATTTTGAAAGAAAGATAAAAATTGATAGGAGTAACTGTTTTCGAGATATAAGCAAAAAACCAAAGTAAAAACTGTTACCGTTTCAGAACAAAAATGTAATTCAGTTTTCAATGTTTGAGACGAAGACGAAAATGCAGCATTTAAAATCGACTCTGAAGACTTCAGTGACTTATATGTCACCCCCTTTTTTTTTTAATAAAGTATTGGACCTAATAAATTAAGTGTATTTGTTGAGTAACTGTTTTCGAGATATAAGCAAGAAACCAAAAAACTGTTACCTTAATTAAGCGTTTGCATATAAGCAAATTTAGTACTATTAGTATTATTATTATTAATGTTATTGTTATTAATATGACGACTAAAGACGACTCTGAAACATTTAGTGACTTTTATGTCTTCTCCTTTTTCCTCTACTAAAGTGTTAGACACAATTAATTTAGTTTAATTCAAGTTTTTCAAGCATTTTATTTTAAAGCAAATTTTTGTTAAATATTATTTATATCCAACTCTATAACTCGTTTATGCTTGGTCCTAAAAGAAAAATGTAAATAACTATTTTGTTGGAAATTTTATCAGCTTTAATTTTGAAAGAAAGATAAAATTTGATAGGAGTAACTGTTTTCGAGATATAAGCAAAAAACCAATAAGAAAACTGTAACTGTTACTGAACAAAAATGTAATTCAGTTTTCAATGTTTGAGACGAAGACAAAAATGCAGCATTTAAAAACGACTCTGAAGACTTCAGTGACTTTCATGTCACCTCCTTTTTCTTCTAACACAGTATTGGACCCAATAAATTAAGTGTATTTTATAAATCACAAGACATATTCTGTTAAAACACTTTTTTTTAATTATTAATTATTTTCAAACTTATATCTCGCTTATGGTTAGTTCTACATAAAAAATGCAAATAACTATTTTGTAGGAAATTTTATCACCTCAATTTTAGTGAAAAAGTAAAAATTGATAGGAGTAACTGTTTTCGAGATATAAGCAAAAAACAAAAAAACTGTTACCTTAATTAAGCGCTTGCATATAAGCAAATTTAGTACTACAAGTATTGTTATTATAAATTTTATTGTTATTAATATGACGACTAAAGACAACTCTAAGACTTTAGTGACTTTTATGTCTCCTCCTTATTTCTCTACTAAAGTGTTAGACACACTTAATTTAGTTTAATTTCAGTTTTTCAAACATTTTATTTTAATGCAAATTTTTGTTAAATATTAAAAACTATTAAATGGCTTAGATTGCCTAAAAACACAGATCACACATGATCTTTTGCATAGAAATGAGAAAACGCTCAGGTAACACACAAAATAAGCTCCATTTTTCCTTATTAAAAGTATTATTATTATTATTACTTTTGTTACTATTACTATTATTATTATTATTATTATTATTATTATTATTATTATTGTTATTATTATTATTATTATTAGTATTATTATTATTATTATTATTATTATTATTATTATTATTAACTTTTGTATAGTAAATGTTTTTGTACCAGTTTTAAAATGAGTTATTAATTTTAGCCAATTTCTTGCCTAAAAACTATCAAATGGCTTAGATTGCCTAAAAACACAGATCACACATGATCTTTTGCATAGAAATGAGAAAAGCTCATATAACACAAAATAAGCTTCATTTTTGCTTAGAAAACTAAGCTTACTTTTATTACTACTATTATTATTATTTTTATTATTATTATTATTATTACTATTATTTTTATTATTATTATTACTATTATTATTATTATTATTATTATTATTATTATTATTTATATTATTATTATTATTATTATTAATATTATTATTATTAAAAACCGATTATAACTTTTGTATAGTAAATGTTTTTATACCAGTTTTAAAATGAGTTATTAATTTTAGACAATTTCTTGCCTAAAAAAACAGATCACAGATGATCTCTTGCATAGAAATGAGAAAACGCTCAGATAACACAAAATAAGCTTCATTTTTCCTTAGAAAAACTAAGCTTTAATTTAGAAAGAAATTCATTATTATAAGTATTATTATTATTATTATTATTATTATTATTATTATTATTATTATTATTATTACTTTTATTACTATTATTATTATTATTATTATTATTATTAAAAACCGATTATAACTTTTGTATAGTAAATGTTTTTATTGTATTTTAAATCACAAGGCATTTTCTGTTAAAGCACTTTCTTTTTAAATATTAATTATTATCAAACTTATATCTCGCTTATGGTTAGTCCTACATGAAAAATGCAAATAACTATTTTGTAGGAAATTTTATCAGCTTTAATTTTAGTAAAAAGATAAAAATTGATAGGAGTAACTGTTTTCGAGATATAAGCAAGAAACCAAAACACTGTTACCTTAATTAAGGCCTTGCATATAAACAAATTTAGTACTAAAAACAACTCTGAAAACTTTGGTGACTTTTATGTCTTCGTCTTTTTCCTCTACTAAAGTGTTAGACACAATTAATTTAGTTTAATTTCGGTTTTTCAAACATTTTATTTTAAAGCAAATTTTTGTTAAAGATTATTTATATCCAACTCTATAACTCGCTTATGGTTGGTCCTACAAAAAAAATGTGAATAACTATTTTGTAGAAAATTTTATCAGCTTTAATTTTGAAAGAAAGATAAAAATTAATAGGAGTAACTGTTCTCGAGATATAAGCAAAAAACCGATAAGAAAACTGTAACTGTTACTGAACAAAAATGTAATTCAGTTTTCAATGTTTGAGACAAAGACGAAAATGCATCATTTAAAATCGACTCTGAAGACTTCAGTGACTTATATGTCACCCCCTTTTTTTTTTAATAAAGTATTGGACCCAATAAATTAAGTGTATTTTAAATCACAAGACATTTTCTGTTAAAGTACATTTTTTTTTAAATATTAATTATTTTCAAACTTATATCTCGCTTATGGTTAGTCCTACATGAAAAATGCAAATAACTATTTTGTAGGAAATTTTATCAGCTTTAATTTTAGTGAAAAGATAAAAATTGATAGGAGTAACTGTTTTCGAGATATAAGCAAGAAACCAAAAAACTGTTACCTTAATTAAGGGCTTGCATATAAGCAAATTTAGTACTAAAAACAACTCTGAAGACTTTGGTGACTTTTATGTCACCTCCTTTTTCTTCTAATAAAGTATTGAACCCATTAAATTAAGTGTATTTTAAATCACAAGACATTTTCTGTTAAAGCACTTTTTTTTTAAATATTAATTATTTTCAAACTTATATCTCGCTTATGGTTATTAGTTATTTTCAAACTTATATCTCGCTTATGGTTAGTCCTACATGAAAAATGCAAATTACTATTTTGTAGGAAATTTTATCAGCTTTAATTTTAGTAAAAAGATAAAAATTGATAGGAGTAACTGTTTTCGAGATATAAGCAAGAAACCAAAAAACTGTTAACTTAATTAAGCGTTTGCATATAAGCAAATTTACTACTATTAGTATTATTATTATTAATGTTATTGTTATTAATATGACGATTAAAGACGACTCTGAAACCTTTAGTGACTTTTATGTCTTCTTCTTTTTCCTCTACTAAAGTGTTAGACACAATTAATTTAGTTTAATTTCAGTATTTCAAACATTTTATTTTAAAGCAAATTTTTGTTAAATATTATTTATATCCATCTCTATAACTCGCTTATGCTTGGTCCTACAAGAAAAATGCAAATAACTATTTTGTAGGAAATTTTATCAGCTTTAATTTTAGCAAAAAAATAAAAATTGATAGGAGTAACTGTTTTCGAGAAATAAGCAAGAAACCAATAAACTGTTACCTTAATAAAGCGCTTGCATAAAAGCAAATTTAGTACTATTAGTATTATTATTATTAATGTTATTGTTATTAAAATGACGACTAAAAACGACTCTGAAGACTTTGGTGACTTTTATGTCTTCTCCTTTTTCCTATACTAAAGTGTTAGACTCAATTAATTTAGTTTAATTTCGAATTTTCAAACATTTTATTTTAAAGCAAATTTTTGTTAAATATTATTTATATCCATCTCTATAACTCGCTTATGCTTGGTCCTACAAGAAAAATGCAAATAACTATTTTGTAGGAAATTTTATCAGCTTTAATTTTAGCAAAAAAATAAAAATTGATAGGAGTAACTGTTTTCGAGAAATAAGCAAGAAACCAAAAAACTGTTACCTTAATAAAGCGCTTGCATATAAGCAAATTTAGTACTATTAGTATTATTATTATTAATGTTATTGTTATTAAAATGACGACTAAAAACGACTCTGAAGACTTTGGTGACTTTTATGTCTTCTCCTTTTTCCTATACTAAAGTGTTAGACTCAATTAATTTAGTTTAATTTCGGTTTTTCAAACATTTTATTTTAAAGCAAATTTTTGTTGAAGATTATTTATATCCAACTCTATAACTCGCTTATGGTTGGTCTTACAAAAGAAATGCAAATAACTATTTTGTAGGAAATTTTATCAGCTTTAATTTTAGTAAAAAGATAAAAATTGATAGGAGTAACTGTTTTCGAGATATAAGCAAGAAACCAAAACACTGTTACCTTAATTAAGCGTTTGCATATAAGCAAATTTAGTACTATTAGTATTATTATCATTAATGTTATTGTTATTAATATGACGACTAAAGACGACTCTGAAACCTTTAGTGACTTTTATGTTTTTTTCTTTTTCCTTTACTAAAGTGTTAGACCCAATTAAATTAGTTTAATTTCAGTTTTTCAAACATTTTATTTTAAAGCAAATTTTTGTTAAATATTATTTATATCCAACTCTATAACTCGCTTATGCTTGGTCCTACAAGAAAAATACAAATAACTATTTTGTTGGAAATTTTATCAGCTTTAATTTTGAAAAAAAGATAAAATTTGATAGGAGTAACTGTTTTCGAGATATAAGCAAAAACCAATAAGAAAACTGTAACTGTTACTGAACAAAAATGTAATTCAGTTTTCAATGTTTGAGACGAAGACAAAAATGCAGCATTTAAAAACGACTCTGAAGACTTCAGTGACTTTTATGTCACCTCCTTTTTCTTCTAATAAAGTATTGAACCCAATAAATTAAGTGTATTTTAAATCACAAGACATTTTCTGTTAAAACACTTTTTTTTAATTATTAATTATTTTCAAACTTATATCTCGCTTATGGTTAGTTCTACATGAAAAATGCAAATAACTATTTTGTAGGAAATTTTATCACCTTTAATTTTGGTGAAAAAGTAAAAATTGATAGGAGTAACTGCTTTCGAGATATAAGCAAAAAACAAAAAAACTGTTACCTTAATTAAGCGCTTGCATATAAGCAAATTTAGTACTACTAGTATTGTTATTATAAATGTTATTGTTATTAATATGACGACTAAAGACAACTCTAAGACTATAGTGACTTTTATGTCTCCTCCTTTTTCCTCTACTAAAGTGTTAGACACAATTAATTTAGTTTAATTTCAGTTTTTCAAACATTTTATTTTAAAGCAAATATTTGTTAAATATTAAAAACTATAAAATGGCTTAGATTGCCTAAAAACACAGATCACACATGATCTTTTGCATAGAAATGAGAAAACGCTCATGTAACACACAAAATAAGCTCCATTTTTCCTTATTAAAAGTATTATTATTATTATTACTTATGTTACTATTACTATTATTATTATTATTATTATTATTATTATTATTATTATTATTACTATTATTTTTATTATTATTATTACTATTATTATTATTATTATTATTATTATTATTATTATTAATATAATTATTATTAAAAACCGATTATAACTTTTGTATAGTAAATGTTTTTATACCAGTTTTAAAATGAGTTATTAATTTTAGACAATTTCTTGCCTAAAAACACAGATCACAGATGATCTCTTGCATAGAAATGAGAAAACGCTCAGATAACACAAAATAAGCATCATTTTTGCTTAGAAAAACTAAGCTTTAATTTAGAAAGAAATTCATTATTATAAGTATTATTATCATTATTATTATTATTATTATTATTATTATTATTATTATTATTATTATTATTATTATTATTATTATTATTATTATTATTATTATTATTATTATTATTATTATTATTATTATTATTATTATTATCATTATTATTATTATTATTATTATTAACTTTTGTATAGTAAATGTTTTTATACCAGTTTTAAAATGAGTTATTAATTTTATTCAATTTCTTGCCTAAAAACACAGATCACAGATTATCTCTTGCATAGAAATGAGTAAACGCTCATATAACACACAAAATAAGCTTCATTTTTGCTTAGAAAACTAAGCTTACTTTTATTACTATTATTATTATTATTACTATTATTATTATTATTATTATTATTATTATAATTATTATTATTATTATTATTATTATTATTATTATTATTATTAACTTTTGTATAGTAAATGTTTTTATACCAGTTTTAAAATGAGTTATTAATTTTAGACAATTTCTTGCCTAAAAACACAGATCACAGATGATTTCATGCATAGAAATGAAAAAACGCTCATATAACACACAAAATAAGCTTCATTTTTGCTTAGAAAACTAAGCTTACTTTTATTACTATTTTATTTTCATTATTATTATTATTAATATTATTATTATTAATACTATTATTATTATTATTATTATTATTGTTATTATTATTATTATTAAAAACTTATATTAAACAGACAGAAAACGTCGTATTCTGTCACAAAAAAACGAATTACGTTATAGACTTGACGAGAACGGCGTATCTCGGACACTTATAGGACTCTTATAAGGTCAAAAAGTATCAGTTTGGATTAAAACAAATTATTTTTGGTGAGTCTCAGTCTGAATTGTTTATCAGTTCAAACAAAAACGGCTTATTTTAGACGATCTTTTGCTTTGAACAAGAAAACTTACGTCGAACAGACTAAAAACGTATTAATCTGGCATAAAAGAGCAATTTATGTATCACTTTGAATAAAGGCAGCTAATCCTATTCGTTTCATTGCTTAAAATAGACAAAATTGTTAATAAATCTAACAAAAACGCTGTATTCTAGCACAAAATACTAATTACATTATAGTTTCGACGAGAATAGCTTATTTGGAATGATTCTATGCTTCCAAACGAGTAAATTTTTATTAAACAGATGCCAAACATCATGTTTTGTCCTAAAAAGACATTTTATATTGCAGTTTGTATTAAAACAAAATATTTTCGTTGATTCTTTGTTAGAAGCAGCAAACCTAACATTAAAGAATCTGAAAACTTTGTATTCGGACACAAACCACCGAATTTTGTATCAGTTTAGACAAAAACGGTTGATTTTCGACAATATTTTGCTTTGAACAAGAAAACTTATATCAAACTGACTAAAAACGTCTTATTTTAGCACAAAACAAAAGATTTGCGTTATAGTCTTAAAGCTGATTCATGCCACATTTTTGGATAAAAACCAATTATTTTTGTTAATTCATTGTTACAAACAAGAATCCTTACATCAAAGAAACTGAAAACCCCTTATTTAGGCACAGAAATTCGAATTACGTTTCAGTCTGGACAAAAACTGCTTACTTTAGACGATCCTTTGTTTTGAATACAAAAACTTACATTAAAAAGATTAAAAACGTCTTATTCTGGCTGAAAACTGCAAGTTATATATTACTCTAGATAAAAGCAATTTATCCTGATTACTCCTTTACTTAGAATAGAGTAAACTTGTATAAAACTTAATGAAAACTTTAAATTTCGTCTCAAAGAAATAATTTACGTTGTAGTTTTGACCAGCACTGTTTATTTCAAACGATTTTATGATTCGAAACTAATGAACTTTTATGGGGCAGATGCAAAACCAAATATTACCATATAAAGCGTTGTTTTAAAGCAAATTATTACCTTTTGCAACAAGAAATTTCACGTCAAAGAAACTGAAAACATCGTATCCATGCACAAATATCGAATTACGTATCAGTTTAGGCAAATACAGCTTATTTTAAACGATTCCTTGCTATAAACAAGAAAAATTTTATCAAACATATTGAAAATGTCTTATTCTCGAAAATAAGAGCAAATTATGTATCAGTTTTAACAAAAGCGGATTACTCTGTTTGATTCTATGCTTAGAATAGAGTAAACTACTATAAAACGTAATGAAAACTCTATATTCAAGCTCAAAAGAACAAATTACGTTATAGTTTTGACAAAAAAAATTATTTCGGACGACTACATATTTCGAAGTAAGCAAACTTTAATTGAACAAGTGCAAATGCTAATACTTTGCTTTAAAATAACGATTTATGTGGTAATATGGTATTTTGCATCTGTCCTATAAAAGTTTACTCGTTTCGCTCCATTGAATCATTCGAAATAAATTATTTTGACACAACAACGAAAATAATTATTTGTTTAAACTGTAACATGTCGTTTATATAAAACGAACTAAGACGTTTGGCATCTGTTTAGTGAAAGTTTTCTCGTTTGGGGGCATAAAATCGTTTGAAATTAACAGTTCTGGTCAAAACTAAACGTAAATTATATCTTTGAGACGAAATTTAAAGTTTTCATTAAGTTTTATACAAGTTTGCTCTATTCTAAGCAAAAGAGTAATCAGGATAAACTGCTTTTATCCAAAGTAATACATATTTGCAGTTTTGAGCCAGAATAAGACGTTTTTAATCTTTTTAATGTAAGTTTTCGTGTTCAAAAGAAAGAATCGTCTAAAATAAGCAATTTGTGTCCAGACTGAAACTTAATTTGATTTTCTGGGCCTGAATAAGAGGTTTTCAGTTTCTTTGTTGTAAGGTTTCTTGTTTGTAACAATGAATAAACGAAAATCATTGGTTTTAATCCAAACTGTGAACTCTTAATTTCAAACGATTTTCTGCCCCCAAACGAGAAAACTTTCACTAAACAGATGCCAAACGTCTTAGTTCGTTTTATAAAAACGACTTATGTTACAGTTTAAACAAAAACAAATTATTTTCGTTGTTGTTGTGTCAAAATAATTTATTTCGAATGATTCAATGGAGCGAAACGAGTAAACTTTTATAGGACAGATGCAAAATACCATATTACCACATAAATCGTTATTTTAAAGCAAAGTATTAGCATTTGCACTTGTTCAATTAAAGTTTGCTTACTTCGAAATATGTAGTCGTCCGAAATAATTTTTTTTGTCAAAACTATAACGTAATTTCTTCTTTTGAGCTTGAATATAGAGTTTTCATTACGTTTTATAGTAGTTTACTCTATTCTAAGCATAGAATCAAACAGAGTAATCCGCTTTTGTTAAAACTGATACATAATTTGCTCTTATTTTCGAGAATAAGACATTTTCAATATGTTTGATAAAATTTTTCTTGTTTATAGCAAGGAATCGTTTAAAATAAGCTGTATTTGCCTAAACTGATACGTAATTCGATATTTGTGCATGGATACGATGTTTTCAGTTTCTTTGACGTGAAATTTCTTGTTGCAAAAGGTAATAATTTGCTTTAAAACAACGCTTTATATGGTAATATGTGGTTTTGCATCTGCCCCATAAAAGTTCATTAGTTTCGAATCATAAAATCGTTTGAAATAAACAGTGCTGGTCAAAACTATAACGTAAATTATTTCTTTGAGACGAAATTTAAAGTTTTCATTAAGTTTTATACAAGTTTACTCTATTCTAAGGAAAGGAGTAATCAAGATAAATTGCTTTTATCTAGAGTAATATATAATTTGCAGTTTTCAGCCAGAATAAGACGTATTTAATCTTTTTAATGTAAGTTTTTGTATTTAAAACAAAGGATCGTCTAAAGTAAGCAGTTTTTGTCCAGACTGAAACGTAATTCGAATTTCTGTGCCTGAATAAGGGGTTTTCAGTTACTTTTATGTAAGGTTTCATGTTTGTAACAATGAATTAACGAAAATAATTGGTTTTATCCAAATTGTGGCATGAATCGTTTTTAAAAGGCGAAATAAGATGTTTTTCCGCTGTACAGTGAAAGTTTACTCGTTTCAAAGCATAGAACCGTTTGAAATTAACAGCTCTCGTTAAGACTATAACGCAAATCTTTTGTTTTGTGCTAAAATAAGACGTTTTTAGTCAGTTTTATATAAGTTTTCTTGTTCAAAGCAAAATATTGTCGAAAATCAACCGTTTTTGTCTAAACTGATACAAAATTCGGTGGTTTGTGTCCGAATACAAAGTTTTCAGATTCTTTAATGTTAGGTTTGCTGCTTCTAACAAAGAATCAACGAAAATATTTGGTTTTAATACAAACTGCAATATAAAATGTCTTTATAGGACAAAACATGATGTTTGGCATCTGTTTAATAAAAATTCACTCGTTTGGAAGCATAGAATCATTCCAAATAAGCAATTCTCGTCGAAACTATAATGTAAGTAGTATTTTGTGCTAGAATACAGCGTTTTTGTTAGATTTATTAACAATTTTGTTTATTTTAAGCAATGAAACGAATAGGATTAGCTGCCTTTATTCAAAGTGATACATAAATTGCTCTTTTATGCCAGATTAATACGTTTTTAGTCTGTTCGACGTAAGTTTTCTTGTTCAAAGCAAAAGATCGTCTAAAATAAGCCGTTTTTGTTTGAACTGATAAACAATTCAGACTGAGACTCAACAAAAATAATTTGTTTTAATCCAAACTGATACTTTTTGACCCTATAAGAGTCCTATAAGAGTCCGAGATACGCCGCTCTCGTCAAGTCTATAACTTAATTCGTTTTTTTGTGCCAGAATACGACGTTTTCTGTCTGTTTAATATAAGTTTTTAATAATAATAATAATAACAATAATAATAATAATAATAATAATAATAATAATAATAATAATAATAATAGTAATAATAATAATAATATTAATAATAATAATATTGAAAATAATAATAGTAATAAAAGTAAGCTTAGTTTTCTAAGCAAAAATGAAGCTTATTTTGTGTGTTATATGAGCGTTTTCTCATTTCTATGCAAGAAATCATCTGTGATCTGTGTTTTTAGGCAAGAAATTGTCTAAAATTAATAACTCATTTTAAAACTGGTATAAAAACATTTACTATACAAAAGTTAATAATAATAATAATAATAATAATAATAATAATAGTAATAATAATAATAATAGTAATAAAAGTAAGCTTAGTTTTCTAAGCAAAAATGAAGCTTATTTTGTGTGTTATATGAGCGTTTTCTCATTTCTATGCAAGAGATCATCTGTGATCTGTGTTTTTAGGCAAGAAATTGAATAAAATTAATAACTCATTTTAAAACTGGTATAAAAACATTTACTATACAAAAGTTAATAATAATAATAATAATAATAATGATAATAATAATAATAATAATAATAATAATAATAATAATAATAATAATAATAATAATAATAATAATAATGATAATAATACTTATAATAATGAATTTCTTTCTAAATTAAAGCTTAGTTTTTCTAAGCAAAAATGATGCTTATTTTGTGTTATCTGAGCGTTTTCTCATTTCTATGCAAAAGATCATATGTGATCTGTGTTTTTAGGCAATCTAAGCCATTTTATAGTTTTTAATATTTAACAAAAATTTGCTTTAAAATAAAATGTTTGAAAAACTGAAATTAAACTAAATTAATTGTGTCTAACACTTTAGTAGAGGAAAAAGGAGGAGACATAAAAGTCACTATAGTCTTAGAGTTGTCTTTAGTCGTCATATTAATAACAATAACATTTATAATAACAATACTAGTAGTACTAAATTTGCTTATATGCAAGCGCTTAATTAAGGTAACAGTTTTTTTGTTTTTTGCTTATATCTCGAAAGCAGTTACTCCTATCAATTTTTACTTTTTCACCAAAATTAAAGGTGATAAAATTTCCTACAAAATAGTTATTTGCATTTTTCATGTAGAACTAACCATAAGCGAGATATAAGTTTGAAAATAATTAATAATTAAAAAAAAGTGTTTTAACAGAAAATGTCTTGTGATTTAAAATACACTTAATTTATTGGGTTCAATACTTTATTAGAAGAAAAAGGAGGTGACATAAAAGTCACTGAAGTCTTCAGAGTCGTTTTTAAATGCTGCATTTTTGTCTTCGTCTCAAACATTGAAAACTGAATTACATTTTTGTTCAGTAACAGTTACAGTTTTCTTATTGGTTTTTGCTTATATCTCGAAAACAGTTACTCCTATCAAATTTTATCTTTCTTTCAAAATTAAAGCTGATAAAGTTTCCTACAAAATAGTTATTTGCGTTTTTTTGTAGAACCAACCAAAGCGAGTTATAGAGTTGGATATAAATAATCTTTAACAAAAATTTGCTTTAAAATAAAATGTTTGAAAAACCGAAATTAAACTAAATTAAGACTAACACTTTAGTAGAGGAAAAAGGAGAAGACATAAAAGTCACCAAAGTCTTGAGAGTCGTTTTTAGTCGTCATATTAATAACAATAACATTAGTAATAATAATACTAATATTACTAAATTTGCTTATATGCAAGCGCTTAATTAAGGTAACAGTTTTTTGGTTTCTTGCTTATATCTCGAAAACAGTTACTCCTCTCAATTTTTAAATTTTTACTAAAATTAAAGCTGATAAAATTTCCTACAAAATAGTAATTTGCATTTTTCATGTAGGACTAACCATAAGCGAGATATAAGTTTTAAAATAATTAATATTTAAAAAAAAGTGCTTTAACAGAAAATGTCTTGTGATTTAAAATACACTTAATTTAATGGGTCCAATACTTTATTAGAAAAAAAAGGAGGAGGCATAAAAGTCACTGAAGTCTTCAGAGTCGATTTTAAATGCTGCATTTTCGTCTTTGTCTCAAACATTGAAAACTGAATTACATTTTTGTTCAGTAACAGTTACAGTTTTCTTATTGGTTTTTTGCTTATATCTCGAAAACAGTTACTCCTATAAAAATAAAAATAAATAAAATGTTTAAAAAACCGAAATTAAACTAAATTAATTAAGACTAACACTTTAGTAGAGGAAAAAGGAGAAGACATAAAAGTCACCAGTCTTGAGAGTCGTTTTTAGTCGTCATATTAATAACAATAACATTAATAATAATAATACTAATATTACTAAATTTGCTTATATGCAAGCGCTTAATTAAGGTAACAGTTTCTTGCTTATATCTCGAAAACAGTTACTCCTATCAATTTTTACCTTTTTACTAAAATTAAAGCTGATAAAATTTTCTTCAAAATCGTTATTTGCATTTTTCATGTAGAACTAACCATAAGCAAGATATAAGTTTGAAAATGATTAATAATAAAAAAAAATGTGTTTTAACAGAAAATGTCTTGTGATTTAAAATACACTTAATTTATTGGGTCCAATACTTAATTAGAAGAAAAAGGAGGTGACAGTAAATGCTGCATTTTCGTCTTCGTCTCAAACATTAAATACTGAATTACATTTTTGTTTAGTACTCCTATCAATTTTTATCTTTCCTTCAAAATTAAAGCTGATAAAATTTTTTACAAAATAGTTTTTTGCATTTTTTTTGTAGGACCAACCGTAAGAAGAATCACTGATTAGAACACTTGTAGTAACGCTTCCGCGGCTACATCACGCACGAATTTTTTAAAGAGAACCAAAAAGCGCGCCCTCTTTCTAGTTATCTCTCAGCCCTACAGTTGGTACCTTTGAATTCGCCATTACGTTTAAAGACTTACCTATAACAATAATAAGCAAAATAAACGGTACCGGGAAATGTTTTATATCAGGGTGTGGTGGGAGTGATTCTTCGGATGAGGAGCCTCGCACAATTAAGATCGAACTTCACAGGTTAGTTTGATCTTTCAATTGTGCTACGGCTCCTCATCCTCTAATCACTGATTAGAACACTTGTAGATGTTTAAAGCTGTTTATTGCTTATTATTGTAAAGAACAAATTCGATTAAATCGAAAAAGATGCTATTGGCCTGAATGTCTCAGGACAGGATAGCATTACAAATGTTGTCCCCTGTTGATAAGGGGCGATTGTAGAAAGTTTCAAAAACACGAGACGTTGCTGTCCAACCAACATTTTGACGAATGATCTCTACTGAAATGCCCTTGCGGACAGCTGCAGAGGTTGCAGCATGACGAGTAGAGTGTCCACTAAAAACAGAAGTGTCAACGCCCGCTTCATGCAGGGTGTTCTTTATCCATCTGCTAATAGTGTTTGTGCTTGCTTTCTTAAACGGCTTCTTCGTTGTAATAAATAGGAAATCCTCCGAGTTGCGTAACTCTTCGGTCCTATTGATATAGGCTTGGATCGCCAAAACAATGCATGATTCGGGCTGAGCTGTAAAGTATTTATATTTCATAACTGGATAAATTCCTGTTCGTAAACTTATTTTGTGGATTCTGTAATTTTGATAGTGATGCCTGATTCTGATATTTGTATATTGGACAATTGAATGAGACTTAAGGTCTGGACCCTATGGGCTGAAATGAGAGCTAAAAGTGTGACTACTTTGGATGTAAGAGTTTCTAAACTCAATCTATCATAAGGAAATAAGGCCTGCAGATATTTTACTACTGGAGCAGGATCCCAGGTTGTTGAATATTTTGGCTTCGTTGGTCTTAACCTCATTATTCCCTTAAGATATCGTTTTAGATCACTATCGTTGCCTATGTTTCCTGATAACAATAAAGATAAGGCAGATCTATGCGAATTAAAAGTTCCGTAGTTATGGGACTTTGTAACTAAAAGCTGTTGTAAAAATTGGATAACTTGATGTGGTGTTGCATTGAAATAGTCTGTGTTGGTTTGTGTACAGTAGTCCCACCAAAGTTTATATGTGGTTTGATACTGTCTGAGTGTTGTGTGAGATATCGACCTAATCATCGTATCTACTGCTTCTTCTGGGAGACCTCTTTGTTGATACGCTTTCCGGAGACAATCCCTGCCATCAACGTAAGGGAATCTGCCAGTGGATGGGTTTGTCTGAAAGGGCATGACAATAAATTATAATTGGGTTCGAGTTGAATTACCCTATCCACTAGTATCTTATACAGTAGTGGATACCAGGGTTGAGAGGTCCATTTTGGGACAATAAGAATACCCCTAGCTTCATCAGTTATAATTTTGTTAATTGTTCGTAATATTAACGAGAATGGTGGGAAAGCATAAAAGAAAAAACAACTCCATGAAACTGTGAATGCATAAACTGCCATGAAATCAGGGTCTCTATGCCACGAAATATAATCCCTACATTTGGCGTTAATTTTTGAAGCAAATAAGTCAACCTCTGGTTGACCAAAATGATACACAACTGTATTGTAGTCCTGATTATTTAGTTCCCATTCTGTTTCAGTTGACTGGGTTCGCGATTCCCTGTCGGCTAAGAAATTGTCTTTTCGGATCGGGCAGTAAGCATTGCCTATGTTGGCCTCCCACCAGAGGAAATCTTTAAATAATGATTCTGAAATTGTCATCTTCGCATTATAATTAAGACCTGAGTTTTGTAGAGCAATAAACTTTTCTGTTTCAAAATGTTTTGTGTATAACCAGCCATACTGTACCGCTGGACAAATAGAAACTAGTTTTCCGATGAATTGAGCAAAAAATCTTATTTTGCATGTTTTATTACTTTTAAAATATGAAATATATCTTAAAATATCCGTTACTTTTTCTCTGGGTAATGATATTCTCATTTTAACACTATCAAAAACAAAGCCCAAAAATTTACATCTTTGTGATGGTTGACAGTTGGATTTTTCAAAATTTATAATAAAACCGAGGTTTTGTAATAATGTAATTAGGGTCTTTACATTATTTTGACAACTTTGTTCTGATTTCCCAAAAATCAAGAAATCGTCAAGATAAACAACACAAACTATATTGTGGATTCGTAGAAAACTAGTAACTGGTTTCATGAGCTTTGTGAATGCATAAGGGGCCGTTGATAATCCAAACGGCATACAAGTGAACTCGTATAACTGTTCCCTGAATTTAAAACGAATATATTTCCTATCCGACTTTCGTATTGGCAACAGAAAGTATGCATCCTTTAAATCTATAGTTGCCATAAAAATATTTTCTTTAATTAACTTTGTTACAGTTCTTGAATCCTCCATTTTGAAATGAGGAGGCTTTAAAAACCTGTTTAAGTGTTTTAGATTTAGTATGAAGCGTTCTGACCCATTTGGTTTCTTTACCAGAAAAAATGGAGAAATAAATTGGTTTGATGTTGGGATGCATTTTTTGACTGCTCCCTGTGTCATCAAAGCTTGTAAACATTCAATAATCGTTTTTGATTCCGTATTACTAAATTTTTGGTTGACTAAGCGTTTTGCTTGTCTTGGCTGATGTTGAAAAGGTATTGTGTATCCCTTAATCCAGTTCAAGATAACTTGATTATTTGTGATTTCACACCATTTTGAAGCAAAATCTTTAAGCCTGCCTGCTTGCGTTGTAGAACTTACCTGGACTACTTTTTGTACGTTTTCTGAGAGTAGCGCCCTGTTGACTTTTGTCCTACTCTCTGTGGACGAGTCGGGCTTCTTCGGTTTAAAGCACTACGACTTGTGTTTTTATTATGATATCCTAGTGTGCGTTGGGGTTGGGATTGTTTTACCCTCCCCTCACTTTTTGAAAACCTATGCTGGTTTTGCGATGTGGAGCAAGGAGCTTTCAGGTCTTTTGCTAACCTTTCTGCTGATTTTGCCGTACGTAATTCGTCTGCCATATTTGCTCCAAAGAGAAATTCCCTGGGCGGAACTTTAAGTGTTAATTCCTTGACCTGTTTTGAAAGAAGAGGAAACAAAAGATGTCTCCTTGTTTGAGACGTCGTAAAAACGAGGTCCGAAATAAGATTTGCCGAATCGGAAAGTAATTTACCCAGTTGTTTTTTAAATGGTTCGGGTAACTCAGTGGTACACGAAGCTATTAATTTTAAAGCCTCTGAGTGGGCTCCTAAGCTCGCTAACATCTGTGTTTGCGAAGCAACTTGGTATCTGTCTTTTTTAACCGAGGTTGTTGGTAAAATTGCTTCAACTTCTGTATTAAGAAGTGGAGGCTTAAAACCGCCGTTTGCGGGAGGCTGATATAATTTTAATAACTGACCTTTGTCCTCTTTTGGCAAACCATTAAACATCACGTGCGTCCAGCGTGTTACAACACTAGAAGGAACTGTGATATGAGTTACTGGTAATTTTGACGGGTCTTCGCCCAAACACTCCAGTATTTCCTCGGGTAATTCCTCATCGTTATGAATCACAAGAGCACTAGGGCTACTAGGAGAAACGAGAGCACTCCTTGCCGGGCTGCCTCGATCAGTACCATGAAAAATACTCCCTGAGGGAGTCGTCATTCGCGTATCCTGAGGACTACGCGGCGACCGAGATCTGTTATCAGAAAAACCTGAGCGCGACCTTGAATACCGCCGGCTCATCAAACGTTCCAACGTTTCCAGACGCTTCATCAGCTCCCGTCGAGAAACGTGTTTGTCCCGTGGCGACGAGGAACGGGAATGGCTTCGTTTATGTTTCCCCATTACCTAGCCCATAAAGGAGGTAAAAAGGTTACAAATTAATTAATACAAACGTGAATTTTCCAAATTTCTACGAGAAACTTGGTCCGTAACAAGCGTGATCGCAGCGCACGAAAAACGTAATGGCGAATTCAAAGGTACCAACTGTAGGGCTGAGAGATAACTAGAAAGAGGGCGCGCTTTTTGGTTCTCTTTAAAAAATTCGTGCGTGATGTAGCCGCGGAAGCGTTACTACAAGTGTTCTAATCAGTGATTAGAGGATGAGGAGCCGTAGCACAATAAGCAATTTGTGTCCAGACTGAAACGTAATTTGATTTTCTGGGCCTGAATAAGAAGTTTTCAGTTTCTTTGATGTAAGGTTTCTTGTTTGTAACAATGAATAAACGAAAATCATTGGTTTTAATCCAAACTGTGGCATAAATCGTTTTTTAAAGGCGAAATCAGACGTTTTGCCTCTGTTCAGTGAAAGTATACTGGTTTCAAAGCATAGAATCGTTTGAAATTAACAGTTCTCGTCAAGACTATAACGCAAATCTTTAAAGTGATACAAAAAAATAATTTACGTTATAGTTTTGACCAGAACTGTTAATTTCAAACGATTTTATGCCCCCAAACGAGAAAACTTTCACTAAACAGATGCCAAACGTCTTTGTTCGTTTTATAAAAGCGACTTATGTTACAGTTTAAACAAAAACAAATTATTTGTGTTGTTGTTGTGTCAAAATAATTTATTTCTAATGATTCAATGGAGCGAAGCGGGTAAACTTTTATAGGACAGATGCAAAATACCATATTACCACATAAATCATTATTTTAAAGCAAAGTATTAGCTTTTGCACATGTTCAATTAAAGTTTGCTTACTTCGAAGTATGTAATCGTCCGAAATATTTTTTTTTGTCAAAACTATAACGTAATTTGTTCTTTTGAGCTTGAATATAGAGTTTTCATTACGTTTTATAGTAGTTTACTCTACTCTAAGCATAGAATCAAACAGAGTAATCCGCTTTTGTTAAAACTGATACATAATTTGCTCTTATTTTCGAGAATAAGACGTTTTCAATATGCTTGATAAAATTTTTCTTGTTTATAGCAAGGAATCGTTTAAAATAAGCTGTATTTGCCTAAACTGATACGTAATTAGATATTTATGTATGGATACGAAGTTTTCAGTTTCTTTGACGTGAAATTTCTTGTTGCAAAAGGTAATACTTTGCTTTAAAACAACGCTTTATATGGTAATATGTGGTTTTGCATCTGCCCCATAAAAGTTCATTAGTTTCGAATCATAATTTCGTTTGAAATAAACAGTGCTGGTCAAAACTATAACATAAATTATTTCTTTGAGACGAAATTTAAAGTTTTCATTAAGTTTTATACAAGTTTACTCTATTCTAAGTAAAGGAGTAATCAGGATAAATTGCTTTTATCTAGAGTAATATATAATTTGCAGTTTTCAGCCAGAATAAGACGTTTTTAATCTTTTTAATGCAAGTTTTCGTGTTCAAAACAAAGGATCGTCTAAAATAAGCAGTTTTTGTCCAGACTGAAACGTAATTCGAATTTCTGTGCCTAAATAAGGGGTTTTCAGTTTCTTTGATGTAAGGTTTCTTGTTTGTAACAATGAATTAACAAAAATAATTGGTTTTTATCCAAACTGTGGCATGAATCAGCTTTAAGACTATAACGCAAATCTTTTGTTTTGTGCTAAAATTAGACGTTTTTAGTCAGTTTGATATAAGCTTTCTTGTTCAAAGCAAAATATTGTCGAAAATCAACCGTTTTTGTCTAAACTGAAACAAAATTCGGTGGTTTGTGTCCGAATACAAAGTTTTCAGATTCTTTAATGTTAGGTTTGCTGCTTCTAACAAAGAATCAACGAAAATATTTTGTTTTAATACAAACTGCAATATAAAATGTCTTTATAGGACAAAACATGATGTTTGGCATCTGTTTATTAAAAATTTACTCGTTTGGAAGCATAGAATCATTCCAAATAAGCTATTCTCGTCGAAACTATAATGTAATTAGTATTTTGTGCTAGAATACAGCGTTTTTCTTAGATTTATTAACAATTTTGTCTATTTTAAGCAATGAAACGAATAGGATTAGCTGCCTTTATCCAAAGTGATACATAAATTGCTCTTTTATGCCAGATTAATACGTTTTTAGTCTGTTCGATGTAAGTTTTCTTGTTCAAAGCAAAAGATCGTCTAAAGTAAGCCGTTTTTGTTTGAACTGATGAACAATTCAGACTGAGAGTCAACAAAAATAATTTGTTTTAATCCAAACTGATAATTTTTGACCCTATAAGAGTCCTATAAGAGTCCGAGATACGCCGTTCTCGTCAAGTCTATAACGTAATTCGTTTTTTTGTGTCAGAATACGACGTTTTCTGTCTGTTTAATATAAATTTTTAATAATAATAATAATAATAACAATAATAATAATAATAATAATAACAATAATAATAATAATAATAATAATAATAATAATAATAATAATAATAATAATAAAAATAATAATAGAAATAAAAGTAAGCTTAGTTTTCTAAGCAAAAATGAAGCTTATTTTGTGTGTTATATGAGCGGTTTCTCATTTCTATGCAAGAAATCATCTGTGATCTGTATTTTTAGGCAAGAAATTGTCTAAAATTAATAACTCATTTTAAAACTGGTATAAAAACATTTACTATACAAAAGTTAATAATAATAATAATAATAATAATAATAATAATAATAATAATAATAATAATAATAATAATAGTAATAATAATAATAATAATAATAATGATAATAATACTTATAATAATGAATTTCTTTCTAAATTAAAGCTTAGTTTTTCTAAGCAAAAATGATGCTTATTTTGTGTGTTATATGAGCGTTTTCTCATTTCTATGCAAGAGATCATCTGTGATCTGTGTTTTTAGGCAAGAAATTGAATAAAATTAATAACTCATTTTAAAACTGGTATAAAAACATTTACTATACAAAAGTTAATAATAATAATAATAATAATAATAATAATAATAATAATAATAATAATAATAATAATAATAATAATAATAATAATAATAATAATAATAATAATAATAATAATAGTAATAATAATAATAATAATAGTAATAATAATAATAGTAGTAGTAAAAGTAAGCTTAGTTTTCTAAGCCAAAATGAAGCTTATTTTGTGTTATATGAGCGTTTTCTCATTTCTATGCAAAAGATCATGTGTGATCTGTGTTTTAAGTTGTGTCAGAATACGACGTTTTCTGTCTGTTTAATATAAGTTTTTAATAATAATAATAATAATAATAATAATAATAATAATAATAATAATAATAATAATAATAATAACAATAATAACAATAATAATAATAATAATAATAATAATAATAATAATACTAATAATAATAATAGTAATAGTAACAAAAGTAATAATAATAATAATACTTTTAAAAAGGAAAAATGGAGCTTATTTTGTGTGTTACATGAGTGTTTTCTCATTTTTATGCAAAAGCTCATGTGTGATCTGTGTTTTTAGGCAATCTAAGCCATTTTATAGATTTTAATATTTAACAAAAATTTGCTTTAAAATAAAATGTTTGAAAAACCGAAATTAAACTAAATTAATTGTGTCTAACACTTTAGTATAGGAAAAAGGAGGAGACATAAAAGTCACTAAAGTCTTAAAGTTGTCTTTAGTCGTCATATTAATAACAATAACATTTATAATAACAATACTAGTAGTACTAAATTTGCTTATAAGCAAGCGCTTAATTAAGGTAACAGTTTTTTTGTTTTTTGCCTATATCTCGAAAACAGTTACTCCTATCAATTTTTACTTTTTCACCAAAATTAAAGGTGATAAAATTTCCTACAAAATAGTTATTTGCATTTTTCATGTAGAACTAACCATAAGCGAGACATAAGTTTGAAAATAATTATTAATTAAAAAAAAGTGTTTTAACAGAAAATGTCTTGTGATTTAAAATACACTTAATTTGTTGGGTCCAATACTTTATTAGAAGAAAAAGGAGGTGACATAAAAGTCACTGAAGTCTTCAGAGTCGTTTTAAATTGCTGCATTTTTGACTTCGTCTCAAACATTGAAAACTGAATTACATTTTTGTTCAGTAACAGTTACAGTTTTCTTATTGGTTTTTTGCTTATATCTCGAAAACAGTTACTCCTATCAAATTTTATCTTTCTTTCAAAATTAAAGCTGATAAAATTTCCAACAAAATAGTTATTTACATTTTTCTTGTAGGACGAAGCATAAACGAGTTATAGAGTTGAATATAAATAATATTTAACAAAAATTTGCTTTAAAATAAAATGCTTGAAAAACCGGAATTAATCTAAATTAATTGTGTCTAACACTTTAGTAGAGGAAAAAGGAGAAGACATAAAAGTCACTAAATGTTTCAGAGTCCTCTTTAGTCGTCATATTAATAACAATAACATTAATAATAATAATACTAATAGTACTAAATTTGCTTATATGCAAACGCTTAATTAAGGTAACAGTTTTTTGGTTTCTTGCTTATATCTCGAAAACAGTTACTCCTTTCAATTTTTAACTTTTTTTCAAAATTAAAGCTGATAAAATTTCCTACAAAATAGTTATTTGCATTTTTTTGTAGGACCAACCATAAGCGAGTTATAGAGTTAGATATAAATAATATTTAACAAAAATTTGCTTTAAAATAAAATGTTTAAAAAACCGAAATTAAACTAAATTAATTGAGTCTAACACTTTAGTATAGGAAAAAGGAAAAGACATAAAAGTCACCAAAGTCTTCAGAGTCGTTTTTAGTCGTCATATTAATAACAATAACATTAATAATAATAATACTAATAGTACTAAATTTGCTTATATGCAAGCGCTTTATTAAGGTAACAGTTTTTTGGTTTCTTGCTTATATCTCGAAAACAGTTACTCCTATCAATTTTTATCTTTTTACTAAAATTAAAGCTGATAAAATTTCCTACAAAATAGTTATTTGCATTTTTCATGTAAGACTAACCATAAGCGAGATATATGATTGAAAATAATTAATATTTAAAAAAAAAGTGCTTTAACAGAAAATGTCTTGTGATTTAAAATACACTTAATTTATTGGGTCTAATACTTTATTATAAGAAAAAGAAAGTGACATAAAAGTCACTGAAGTCTTCAGAGTCGTTTTTAAATGCTGCAGTTTCGTCTTCGTCTCAAACATTGAAAACTGAATTACATTTTTGTTCAGTAACAGTCACAGTTTTCTTATTGGTTTTTTGCTTATATCTCGAAAACAGTTACTCCTATCAATTTTTATCTTTTTTTCAAAATTAAAGCTGATAAAATTTCCTACAAAATAGTTATTTGCATTTTTCTTGTAGGACCAACCATAAGCGAGTTATAGAGTTGGATATAAATAATATTTAACAAAAACTTGCTTAAAAATAATATGTTTGAAATACTGAAATTAAACTAAATTAATTGTGTCTAACACTTTAGTAGAGAAAAAAGAAAAAGACATAAAAGTCACCAAAGTCTTCAGAATCGTTTTTAGTCGTCATATTAATAACAATAACATTAATAATAATAATACTAATAGTACTAAGTCTGCTTATATGCAAGCGCTTTATTAAGGTAACAGTTTTTTGGTTTCTTGCTTATATCTCGAAAACAGTTACTCCTATCAATTTTTATCTTTTTACTAAAATTAAAGCTGATAAAATTTCCTACAAAATAGTTATTTGCATTTTTCTTGTAGGACCAAGCATAAGCGAGTTATAGAGATGGATTTAAATAATATTTAACAAAAATTTGCTTTAAAATAAAATGTTTGAAATACTGAAATTAAACTAAATTAATTGTGTCTAACACTTTAGTAGAGGAAAAAGAAGAAGACATAAAAGTCAATAAAGGTTTCAGAGTCGTCTTTAATCGTCATATTAATAACAATAACATTAATAATAATAATACCAATAGTACTAAATTTGCTTATATGCAAACGCTTAATTAAGGTAACAGTGTTTTGGTTTCTTGCTTATATCTCGAAAACAGTTACTCCTATCAATTTTTATCTTTTTACTAAAATTAAAGCTGATAAAATTTCCAACAAAATAGTTATTTGCATTTTTCTTGTAGGACCAAGCATAAGCGAGTTATAGAGATGGATTTAAATAATATTTAACAAAAATTTGCTTTAAAATAAAATGTTTGAAATACTGAAATTAAACTAAATTAATTGTGTCTAACACTTTAGTAGAGGAAAAAGAAGAAGACATAAAGGTCACTAAAGATTTCAGAGTCGTCTTTAATCGTCATATTAATAACAATAACATTAATAATAATAATACTAATAGTACTAAATTTGCTTATATGCAAACGCTTAATTAAGTTAACAGTTTTTTGGTTTCTTGCTTATATCTAGAAAACAGTTACTCCTATCAATTTTTATCTTTTTACTAAAATTAAAGCTGATAAAATTTCCAACAAAATAGTTATTTGCATTTTTCATGTAGGACTAACCATAAGCGAGATGTAAGTTTGAAAATAATCAATATTTAAAAAAAATGTGCTTTAACAGAAAATGTCTTGTGATTTAAAATACACTTAATTTATTGGGTCCAATACTTTATTAGAAAAAAAAGGAGGTGACTTAAAAGTCACTGAAGTTTTCAGAGTCGTTTTTAAATGCTGCATTTTCGTCTTCGTCTCAAACATTAAAAACTGAATTACATTTTTGTTCAGTAACGGTTACAATTTTCACTTTGGTTTTTTGCTTATATCTCGAAAACAGTTACTCCTATAAATTTTTATCTTTTCTTCAAAATTAAAGCTGATAAAATTTCCTACAAAATAGTTTTTAGCATTTCTCTTGTAGGACCAAGCATAAGCGAGTTATAGAGATGGATTTAAATAATATTTAACAAAAATTTGCTTTAAAATAAAATGTTTGAAATACTGAAATTAAACTAAATTAATTGTGTCTAACACTTTAGTAGAGGAAAAAGAAGAAGACATAAAAGTCACTAAAGATTTCAGAGTCGTCTTTAATCGTCATATTAAAAACAATAACATTAATAATAATAATACTAATAGTACTAAATTTGCTTATATGCAAACGCTTAATTAAGTTAACAGTTTTTTGGTTTCTTGCTTATATCTCGAAAACAGTTACTCCTATCAATTTTTATCTTTTTACTAAAATTAAAGCTGATAAAATTTCCTACAAAATAGTTATTTGCATTTTTCTTGTAGGACCAAGCATAAGCGAGTTATAGAGATGGATTTAAATAATATTTAACAAAAATTTGCTTTAAAATAAAATGTTTGAAATACTGAAATTAAACTAAATTAATTGTGTCTAACACTTTAGTAGAGGAAAAAGAAGAAGACATAAAAGTCACTAAAAATTTCAGAGTCGTCTTTAATCGTCATATT
This sequence comes from Tribolium castaneum, assembly GCF_031307605.1. Lineage (NCBI taxonomy): Eukaryota > Metazoa > Arthropoda > Insecta > Coleoptera > Tenebrionidae > Tribolium > Tribolium castaneum. The sequence continues at coordinate 1,294,196 of NW_026986634.1, read as the reverse complement.
AATAACAATAACATTAATAATAATAATACCAATAGTACTAAATTTGCTTATATGCAAACGCTTAATTAAGGTAATAGTGTTGTGGTTTCTTGCTTATATCTCGAAAACAGTTACTCCTATCAATTTTTATCCTTTTACTAAAATTAAAGCTAATAAAATTTCCTACAAAATAGTTATTTACATTTTTCTTGTAGGACCAGGCATAAGCGAGTTATAGAGATGGATTTAAATAATATTTAACAAAAATTTGCTTTAAAATAAAATGTTTGAAATACTGAAATTAAACTAAATTAATTGTGTCTAACACTTTAGTAGAGGAAAAAGAAGAAGACATAAAAGTCACTAAAGATTTCAGAGTCGTCTTTAATCGTCATATTAATAACAATAACATTAATAATAATAATACTAATAGTACTAAATTTGCTTATATGCAAACGCTTAATTAAGTTAACAGTTTTTTGGTTTCTTGCTTATATCTAGAAAACAGTTACTCTTATCAATTTTTATCTTTTTACTAAAATTAAAGCTGATAAAATTTCCAACAAAATAGTTATTTGCATTTTTCATGTAGGACTAACCATAAGCGAGATGTAAGTTTGAAAATAATCAATATTTAAAAAAAATGTGCTTTAACAGAAAATGTCTTGTGATTTAAAATACACTTAATTTATTGGGTCCAATACTTTATTAGAAAAAAAAGGAGGTGACTTAAAAGTCACTGAAGTTTTCAGAGTCGTTTTTAAATGCTGCATTTTCGTCTTCGTCTCAAACATTGAAAACTGAATTACATTTTTGTTCAGTAACGGTTACAATTTTCACTTTGGTTTTTTGCTTATATCTCGAAAACAGTTACTCCTATAAATTTTTATCTTTTCTTCAAAATTAAAGCTGATAAAATTTCCTACAAAATAGTTTTCAGCATTTCTCTTGTAGGACCAACCATAAGCGAGTTATAAAGTTGGATATAAATAATATTTAACAAAAACTTGCTTAAAAATAATATGTTTGAAATACTGAAATTAAACTAAATTAATTGTGTCTAACACTTTAGTAGAGAAAAAAGAAAAAGACATAAAAGTCACCAAAGTCTTCAGAATCGTTTTTAGTCGTCATATTAATAACAATAACATTAATAATAATAATACTAATAGTACTAAGTCTGCTTATATGCAAGCGCTTTATTAAGGTAACAGTTTTTTGGTTTCTTGCTTATATCTCGAAAACAGTTACTCCTATCAATTTTTATCTTTTTACTAAAATTAAAGCTGATAAAATTTCCTACAAAATAGGTATTTGCATTTTTCTTGTAGGACCAAGCATAAGCGAGTTATAGAGATGGATTTAAATAATATTTAACAAAAATTTGCTTTAAAAAAAAATGTTTGAAATACTGAAATTAAACTAAATTAATTGTGTCTAACACTTTAGTAGAGGAAAAAGAAGAAGACATAAAAGTTACTAAAGATTTCAGAGTCGTCTTTAATCGTCATATTAAAAACAATAACATTAATAATAATAATACTAATAGTACTAAATTTGCTTATATGCAAACGCTTAATTAAGTTAACAGTTTTTTGGTTTCTTGCTTATATCTCGAAAACAGTTACTCCTATCAATTTTTATCTTTTTACTAAAATTAAAGCTGATAAAATTTCCTACAAAATAGTTATTTGCATTTTTCTTGTAGGACCAAGCATAAGCGAGTTATAGAGATGGATTTAAATAATATTTAACAAAAATTTGCTTTAAAATAAAATGTTTGAAATACTGAAATTAAACTAAATTAATTGTGTCTAACACTTTAGTAGAGGAAAAAGAAGAAGACATAAAAGTCACTAAAGATTTCAGAGTCGTCTTTAATCGTCATATTAATAACAATAACATTAATAATAATAATACCAATAGTACTAAATTTGCTTATATGCAAACGCTTAATTAAGGTAACAGTGTTGTGGTTTCTTGCTAATATCTCGAAAACAGTTACTCCTATCAATTTTTATCCTTTTACTAAAATTCAAGCTAATAAAATTTCCTACAAAATAGTTATTTGCATTTTTCTTGTAGGACCAAGCATAAGCGAGTTATAGAGATGGATTTAAATAATATTTAACAAAAATTTGCTTTAAAATAAAATGTTTGAAATACTGAAATTAAACTAAATTAATTGTGTCTAACACTTTAGTAGAGGAAAAAGAAGAAGACATAAAAGTCACTAAAGATTTCAGAGTCGTCTTTAATCGTCATATTAATAACAATAACATTAATAATAATAATACTAATAGTACTAAATTTGCTTATATGCAAACGCTTAATTAAGTTAACAGTTTTTTGGTTTCTTGCTTATATCTAGAAAACAGTTACTCCTATCAATTTTTATCTTTTTACTAAAATTAAAGCTGATAAAATTTCCAACAAAATAGTTATTTGCATTTTTCATGTAGGACTAACCATAAGCGAGATGTAAGTTTGAAAATAATCAATATTTAAAAAAAATGTGCTTTAACAGAAAATGTCTTGTGATTTAAAATACACTTAATTTATTGGGTCCAATACTTTATTAGAAAAAAAAGAAGGTGACTTAAAAGTCACTGAAGTTTTCAGAGTCGTTTTTAAATGCTACAATTTCGACTTCGTCTCAAACATTGAAAACTGAATTACATTTTTGTTCAGTAACGGTTACAATTTTCACTTTGGTTTTTTGCTTATATCTCGAAAACAGTTACTCTTATAAATTTTTATCTTTTCTTCAAAATTAAAGCTGATAAAATTTCCTACAAAATAGTTTTTAGCATTTCTCTTGTAGGACCAAGCATAAGCGAGTTATAGAGATGGATTTAAATAATATTTAACAAAAATTTGCTTTAAAATAAAATGTTTGAAATACTGAAATTAAACTAAATTAATTGTGTCTAACACTTTAGTAGAGGAAAAAGAAGAAGACATAAAAGTCACTAAAGATTTCAGAGTCGTCTTTAATCGTCATATTAATAACAATAACATTAATAATAATAATACTAATAGTACTAAATTTGCTTATATGCAAACGCTTAATTAAGTTAACAGTTTTTTGGTTTCTTGCTTATATCTCGAAAACAGTTACTCCTATCAATTTTTATCCTTTTACTAAAATTCAAGCTGATAAAATTTCCTACAAAATAGTTATTTGCATTTTTCTTGTAGGACCAAGCATAAGCGAGTTATAGAGATGGATTTAAATAATATTTAACAAAAATTTGCTTTAAAATAAAATGTTTGAAATACTGAAATTAAACTAAATTAATTGTGTCTAACACTTTAGTAGAGGAAAAAGAAGAAGACATAAAAGTCACTAAAGATTTCAGAGTCGTCTTTAATCGTCATATTAATAACAATAACATTAATAATAATAATACTAATAGTACTAAATTTGCTTATATGCAAACGCTTAATTAAGTTAACAGTTTTTTGGTTTCTTGCTTATATCTAGAAAACAGTTACTCCTATCAATTTTTATCTTTTTACTAAAATTAAAGCTGATAAAATTTCCAACAAAATAGTTATTTACATTTTTCTTGTAGGACCAAGCATAAACGAGTTATAGAGTTGGATATAAATAATATTTAACAAAAATTTGCTTTAAAATAAAATGCTTGAAAAACCGGAATTTAACTAAATTAGTTGTGTCTAACACTTTAGTAGAAGAAAAAGGAATAGACATAAAAGTCACTAAATGTTTCAGAGTCGTTTTTAGTCGTCATATTATTAACAATAACATTAATAATAGTAATACTAATAGTACTAAATTTGCTTATATGCAAACGCTTAATTAAGGTAACAGTGTTTTGGTTTCTTGCTTATATCTCGAAAACAGTTACTCCTATCAATTTTTATCTTTTTACTAAAATTCAAGCTGATAAAATTTCCTACATAATAGTTATTTGCATTTTTCATGTAGGACTAACCATAAGCGAGATATATGTTTGAAAATAATTAATATTTAAAAAAAAAGTGCTTTAACCGAAAATGTCTTGTGATTTAAAATACACTTAATTTATTAGGTGCAATACTTTATTAGAAGAAAAAGGGGGTGACATAAGTCACTGAAGTCTTCAGAGTCGATTTTAAATGCTGCATTTTCGTCTTCGTCTCAAACATTGAAAACTGAATTACATTTTTGTTCTGAAACGGTAACAGTTTTCACTTTGGTTTTTTGCTTATATCTCGAAAACAATTACTCTTATCAGTTTTTATTTTCTTTTTAAAATAAAGCTGATAAAATTTCCTACAAAATAGTTATTTGCATTTTTCTTGTAGGACCAACCATAAGCGAGTTATAAAGTTGGATATAAATAATATTTAACAAAAACTTGCTTAAAAATTAAATGTTTGAAATACTAAAATTAAACTAAATTAATTGTGTCTAACACTTTAGTAGAGAAAAAAGAAAAAGACATAAAAGTCACCAAAGTCTTCAGAATCGTTTTTAATCGTCATATTAATAACAATAACATTAATAATAATAATACTAATAGTACAAAATTTGCTTACATGCAAACGCTTACTTCAGGTAACAATTTTTTGGTTTCTTGCTTATATCTCGAAAACAGTTACTCCTATCAATTTTTATCTTTTTACTAAAATTAAAGCTGATAAAATTTCCTACAAAATAGTTATTTGCATTTTTCTTGTAGGACCAACCATAAGCGAGTTATAGAGTTGGATATAAATAATATTTAACAAAAATTTGCTTTAAAATAAAATGTTTGAAAAACTGAAATTAAACTAATTTAATTGTGTCTAACACTTTAGTAGAGGAAAAAGAAGAAGACATAAAAGTCACTAAAGGTTTCAAAGTTGTCTTTAATCGTCATATTAATAACAATAACATTAATAATAATAATACTAATAGTACTAAATTTGCTTATATGCAAACGCTTAATTAAGGTAACAGTGTTTTGGTTTCTTGCTCATATCTCGAAAACAGTTACTCCTATCAATTCTTATTTTTTTACTAAAATTCAAGCTGATAAAATTTCCTACAAAATAGTTATTTGCATTTTTTATGTAGGACTAACCATAAGCGAGATATAAGATTGAAAATAATTAATATTTAAAAAAGAAGTGTTTTAACAGAAAATGTCTTGTGATGTAAAATACACTTAATTTATTAGGTCCAATACTTTATTAGAAAAAAAAGGGGGTGACATATAAGTCACTGAAGTCTTCAGAGTCGATTTTAAATGCTGCATTTTCGTCTTCGTCTCAAACATTGAAAACTGAATTACATTTTTGTTCTGAAACGGTAACAGTTTTTACTTTGGTTTTTTGCTTATATCTCGAAAACAGTTACTCCTATCAATTTTTATCTTTCTTTCAAAATTAAAGCTGATAACATTTCCTACAAAATAGTTATTTGCATTTTTCTTGTAGGACCAACCATAAGCGAGTTATAAAGTTGGATATAAATAATATTTAACAAAAACTTGCTTAAAAATAAAATGTTTGAAATACTGAAATTAAACTAAATTAATTGTGTCTAACACTTTAGTAGAGAAAAAAGAAAAAGACATAAAAGTCACCAAAGTCTTCAGAATTGTTTTTAGTCGTCATATTAATAACAATAACATTAATAATAATAATACTAACAGTACTAAATCTGCTTATATGCAAGCGCTTTATTAAGGTAACAGTTTTTTGGTTTCTTGCTTATATCTCGAAAACAGTTACTCCTATGAATTCTTGTCTTTCTTTCAAAATTAAAGCTGATAAAATATTCTACAAAATAGTTATTTGCATTTTTCTTGTAGGACCAACCATAAGCGAGTTATAGAGTTGGATATAAATAATATATAACAAAAATTTGCTTTAAAATAAAATGTTTAAAAAACTGAAATTAAACTAATTTAATTGTGTCTAACACTTTAGTAGAGGAAAAAGGAAAAGACATAAAAATCACTAAAGGTTTCAGAGTTGTCTTTAGTTGTCATATTAATAACAATAACATTAATAATAATAATACTAATAGTACTAAATTTGCTTATATGCAAACGCTTAATTTAGGTAACAGTGTTTTGGTTTCTTGCTTATATCTCGAAAACAGTTACTCCTATCAATTTTTATCTTTTTACTAAAATTCAAGCTGATAAAATTTCCTACAAAATAGTTATTTGCATTTTTCATGTAGGACGAACCATAAGCGAGATATAAGTTTGAAAATATTTAATATTTAAAAAAAAGTGCTTTAACAGAAAATGTCTTGTGATTTAAAATACACTTAATTTATTAGGTCCAATACTTTATTAGAAAAAAAAGGGGGTGACATATAAGTCACTGAAGTCTTTAGAGTCGATTGTAAATGCTGCATTTTCGTCTTCGTCTCAAACATTGAAAACTGAATTACATTTTTGTTCTGAAACGGTAACAGTTTTCACTTTGGTTTTTTGCTTATATCTCGAAAACAATTACTCCTATCAGTTTTTATCTTTTTTTCAAAATAAAGCTGATAAAATTTCCTACAAAATAGTTATTTGCATTTTTCTTGTAGGACCAACCATAAGCGAGTTATAAAGTTGGATATAAATAATATTTAACAAAAACTTGCTTAAAAATTAAATGTTTGAAATACTGAAATTAAACTAAATTAATTGTGTCTAACACTTTAGTAGAGAAAAAAGAAAAAGACATAAAAGTCACCAAAGTCTTCAGAATCGTTTTTAGTCGTCATATTAATAACAATAACATTAATAATAATAATACTAATAATACTAAATTTGCTTACATGCAAACGCTTAATTCAGGTAACAATTTTTTGGTTTCTTGCTTATATCTCGAAAACAGTTACTCCTATCAATTTTTATCTTTTCACTAAAATTAAAGCTGATAAAATTTCCTACAAAATAGTTAATTGCATTTTTAATGTAGGACTAACCATAAGCGAGATATAAGTTTGAAAATAATTAAAATTTAAAAAAAAGTGCTTCAACAGAAAATGTCTTGTGATTTAAAATACACTTAATTTATTGGGTCCAATACTTTATTAGAAGAAAAAAGAGGTGACAGAAAGGTCACTGAAGTCTTTAGAGTCGTTTGTAAATGCTGCATTTTCGTCTTCGTCTCAAACATTGAAAACTGAATTACATTTTTGTTCAGTAACTGTTACAGTTTTCTTATTGGTTTTTTGCTTATATCTCGAAAACAGTTACTCCTATCAATTTTTATCTTTCTTTTAAAATTAAAGCTGATAAAGCTTCCTACAAAATAGTTATTTGCATTTTTCTTGTAGGACCAACCATAAGCGAGTTATAAAGTTGGATATAAATAATATTTAACAAAAATTTGCTTTAAATAAAATGTTTGAAAAACCGAAATTAAACTAAATTAATTGAGTCTAACACTTTAGTAGAGAAAAAGAGAAAAGACATAAAAGTCACCAAAGTCTTCAGAATCGTTTTTAGTCGTCATATTAATAACAATAACATTAATAATAATAATACTAATAGTACTAAATCTGCTTATATGCAAGCGCTTTATTAAGGTAACAGTTTTTTGGTTTCTTGCTTATATCTCGAAAACAGTTACTCCTATCAATTCTTATCTTTTTACTAAAATTAAAGCTGATAAAATTTCCTACGAAATAGTTATTAGCATTTTTCTTGTAGGACCAAGCATAAGCGAGTTATTTAAAGTGTTAGACACAATTAATTTAGTTTAATTTCAGTATTTCAAACATTTTATTTTTAAGCAAGTTTTTGTTAAATATTATTTATATCCAACTTTATAACTCGCTTATGGTTGGTCCTACAAGAAAAATGCAAATAACTATTTTGTAGGAAATGTTATCAGCTTTAATTTTGAAAGAAAGATAAAAATTGATAGGAGTAACTGTTTTCGAGATATAAGCAAAAAACCAAAGTAAAAACTGTTACCGTTTCAGAACAAAAATGTAATTCAGTTTTCAATGTTTGAGACGAAGACGAAAATGCAGCATTTAAAATCGACTCTGAAGACTTCAGTGACTTATATGTCACCCCCTTTTTTTCTAATAAAGTATTGGACCTAATAAATTAAGTGTATTTTAAATCACAAGACATTTTCTGTTAAAGCACTTTTTTTTTAAATATTAATTATTTTCAATCTTATATCTCGCTTATGGTTAGTCCTACATAAAAAATGCAAATAATTATTTTGTAGGAAATTTTATCAGCTTGAATTTTAGTAAAAAGATAAAAATTGATAGGAGTAACTGTTTTCGAGATATGAGCAAGAAACCAAAACACTGTTACCTTAATTAAGCGTTTGCATATAAGCAAATTTAGTACTACTAGTATTATTATTATTAATGTTATTGATATTAATATGACGATTAAAGACAACTTTGAAACCTTTAGTGACTTTTATGTTTTCTTCTTTTTCCTCTACTAAAGTGTTAGACACAATTAAATTAGTTTAATTTCAGTTTTTCAAACATTTTATTTTAAAGCAATTTTTTGTTAAATATTATTTATATCCAACTCTATAACTCGCTTATGGTTGGTCCTACAAGAAAAATGCAAATAACTATTTTGTAGGAAATTTTATCAGATTTAATTTTGAAAAAAAGATAAAAATTGATAGGAGTAACTGTTTTCGAGATATAAGCAAAAAACCAATAAGAAAACTGTGACTGTTACTGAACAAAAATGTAATTCAGTTTTCAATGTTTGAGACGAAGACGAAACTGCAGCATTTAAAAACGACTCTGAAGACTTCAGTGACTTTTATGTCACTTTCTTTTTCTTCTAATAAAGTATTAGACCCAATAAATTAAGTGTATTTTAAATCACAAGACATTTTCTGTTAAAGCACTTTTTTTTTAAATATTAATTATTTTCAATCATATATCTCGCTTATGGTTAGTCTTACGTGAAAAATGCAAATAACTATTTTGTAGGAAATTTTATCAGCATTAATTCAAGTAGAAAGATAAAAATTGATAGGAGTAACTGTTTTCGAGATATAAGCAAGAAACCAAAAAACTGTTACCTTAATAAAGCGCTTGCATATAAGCAAATTTAGTACTATTAGTATTATTATTATTAATGTTATTGTTACTAATATGACGACTAAAAACGACTCTGAAAACTTTGGTAACTTTTATGTCTTCTCCTTTTTCCTATATTAAAGTGTTAGACTCAATTAATTTAGTTTAATTTCGGTTTTTCAAACATTTTATTTTAAAGCAAATTTTTGTTAAGTATTATTTATATCCAACTCTATAACTCGCATATGGTTGGTCCTACAAAAAAAATGCAAATAACTATTTTGTAGGAAGCTTTATCAGCTTTAATTTTAAAAGAAAGATAAAAATTGATAGGAGTAACTGTTTTCGAGATATAAGCAAAAAACCAATAAGAAAACTGTAACAGTTACTGAACAAAAATGTAATTCAGTTTTCAATGTTTGAGACGAAGACGAAAATGCAGCATTTACAAACGACTCTAAAGACTTCAGTGACCTTTCTGTCACCTCTTTTTTCTTCTAATAAAGTATTGGACCCAATAAATTAAGTGTATTTTAAATCACAAGACATTTTCTGTTGAAGCACTTTTTTTAAATTTTAATTATTTTCAAACTTATATCTCGCTTATGGTTAGTCCTACATTAAAAATGCAATTAACTATTTTGTAGGAAATTTTATCAGCTTTAATTTTAGTAAAAAGATAAAAATTGATAGGAGTAACTGTTTTCGAGATATAAGCAAGAAACCAAAAAATTGTTACCTGAATTAAGCGTTTGCATGTAAGCAAATTTAGTACTACTAGTATTATTATTATTAATGTTATTGTTATTAATATGACGATTAAAATCGATTCTGAAAACTTTGGTGAATTTTATGTCTTTTTATTTTTTCTCTACTAAAGTGTTAGACACAATTAATTTAGTTTAATTTTAGTATTTCAAACATTTAATTTTTAAGCAAGTTTTTATTAAATATTATTTACATCCAACTTTATAACTCGCTTATGGTTGGTCCTACAAGAAAAATGCAAATAACTATTTTGTAGGAAATTTTATCAGCTTTATTTTGAAAAAAAAATAAAAACTGATAAGAGTAATTGTTTTCGAAATATAAACAAAAAACCAAAGTGAAAACTGTTACCGTTTCAGAACAAAAATGTAATTCAGTTTTCAATGTTTGAGACGAAGACAAAAATGCAGCATTTAAAATCGACTCTGAAGACTTCAGTGACTTATGTCACTCCCTTTTTCTTCTAATAAAGTATTGGACCTAATAAATTAAGTGTATTTTAAATCACAAGACATTTTCTGTTAAAGCACTTTTTTTTAAATATTAATTATTTTCAAACTTATATCTCGCTTATGGTTGGTCCTACATGAAAAATGCAAATAACTATTATGTAGGAAATTTTATCAGCTTGAATTTTAGTAAAAAGATAAAAATTGATAGGAGTAACTGTTTTCGAGATATAAGCAAGAAATCAAAACACTGTTACCTTAATTAAGCGTTTGCATATAAGCAAATTTAGTACTATTAGTATTACTATTATTAATGTTATTGTTAATAATATGACGACTAAAGACGACTCTGAAACATTTAGTGACTTTTATGTCTTTTCCTTTTTCTTCTACTAAAGTGTTACGACACAACTAATTTAGTTAAATTCCGGTTTTTCAAGCATTTTATTTTAAAGCAAATTTTTGTTAAATATTATTTATATTCAACTCTATAACTCGTTTATGCTTGGTCCTACAAGAAAAATGTAAATAACTATTTTGTTGGAAATTTTATCAGCTTTAATTTTAGTAAAAAGATAAAAATTGATAGGAGTAACTGTTTTCTAGATATAAGCAAGAAACCAAAAAATTGTTAACTTAATTAAGCGTTTGCATATAAGCAAATTTAGTACTATTAGTATTATTATTATTAATGTTATTGTTATTAATATGACGATTAAAGACGACTCTGAAATCTTTAGTGACTTTTATGTCTTCTTCTTTTTCCTCTACTAAAGTGTTAGACACAATTAATTTAGTTTAATTTCAGTACTTCAAACATTTTATTTTAAAGCAAATTTTTGTTAAATATTATTTAATTCCATCTCTATAACTCGCTTATGCTTGGTCCTACAAGAAAAATGCAAATAACTATTTTGTAGGAAATTTTATCAGCTTTAATTTTAGTAAAAAGATAAAAATTGATAGGAGTAACTGTTTTCGAGATATAAGCAAGAAACCAAAAAACTGTTACCTTAATAAAGCGCTTGCATATAAGCAGATTTAGTACTATTAGTATTATTATTATTAATGTTATTGTTATTAATATGACGACTAAAAACGATTCTGAAGACTTTGGTGACTTTTATGTTTTTTTCTTTTTTCTCTACTAAAGTGTTAGACACAATTAATTTAGTTTAATTTCAGTATTTCAAACATATTATTTTTAAGCAAGTTTTTGTTAAATATTATTTATATCCAACTTTATAACTCGCTTATGGTTGGTCCTACAAGAGAAATGCTAAAAACTATTTTGTAGGAAATTTTATCAGCTTTAATTTTGAAGAAAAGATAAAAATTTATAGGAGTAACTGTTTTCGAGATATAAGCAAAACACCAAAGTGAAAATTGTAACCGTTACTGAACAAAAATGTAATTCAGTTTTCAATGTTTGAGACGAAGACGAAAATGCAGCATCTAAAAACGACTCTGAAAACTTCAGTGATTTTTAAGTCACCTCCTTTTTTTTCTAATAAAGTATTGGACCCAATAAATTAAGTGTATTTTAAATCACAAGACATTTTCTGTTAAAGCACATTTTTGTTAAATATTGATTATTTTCAAACTTACATCTCGCTTATGGTTAGTCCTACATGAAAAATGCAAATAACTATTTTGTTGAAAATTTTATCAGCTTTAATTTTAGTAAAAAAATAAAAATTGATAGGAGTAACTGTTTTCTAGATATAAGCAAGAAACCAAAAAACTGTTAACTTAATTAAGCGTTTGCAAATAAGCAAATTTAGTACTATTAGTATTATTATTATTAATGTTATTGTTATTAATATGACGATTAAAGACGACTCTGAAATCTTTAGTGACTTTTATGTCTTCTTATTTTCCTCTACTAAAGTGTTAGACACAATTAATTTAGTTTAATTTCAGTATTTCAAACATTTTATTTTAAAGCAAATTTTTGTTAAATATTATTTAAATCCATCTCTATAACTCGCTTATGCTTGGTCCTACAAGAAAAATGCAAATAACTATTTTGTAGGAAATTTTATCAGCTTTAATTTTAGTAAAAAGATAAAAATTGATAGGAGTAACTGTTTTCGAGATATAAGCAAGAAACCAAAAAACTGTTACCTTAATAAAGCGCTTGCATATAAGCAGATTTAGTACTATTAGTATTATTATTATTAATGTTATTGTTATTAATATGACGATTAAAGACGACTCTGAAATCTTTAGTGACTTTTATGTCTTCTTCTTTTTCCTCTACTAAAGTGTTAGACACAATTAATTTAGTTTAATTTCAGTATTTCAAACATTTTATTTTAAAGCAAATTTTTGTTAAATATTATTTAAATCCATTTCTATAACTCGCTTATGCTTGGTCCTACAAGAGAAATGCTAAAAACTATTTTGTAGGAAATTTTATCAGCTTTAATTTTAAAGAAAAGATAAAAATTTATAGGAGTAACTGTTTTCGAGATATAAGCAAAAAACCAAAGTGAAAATTGTAACCGTTACTGAACAAAAATGTAATTCAGTTTTCAATGTTTGAGACGAAGACGAAAATGCAGCATTTAAAAACGACTCTGAAAACTTCAGTGACTTTTAAGTCACCTCCTTTTTTTTCTAATAAAGTATTGGACCCAATAAATTAAGTGTATTTTAAATCACATGACATTTTCTGTTAAAGCACATTTTTTTAAATATTGATTATTTTCAAACTTACATCTCGCTTATGGTTAGTCCTACATGAAAAATGCAAATAACTATTTTGTTGAAAATTTTATCAGCTTTAATTTTAGTAAAAAGATAAAAATTGATAGGAGTAACTGTTTTCTAGATATAAGCAAGAAACCAAAAAACTGTTAACTTAATTAAGCGTTTGCATATAAGCAAATTTAGTACTATTAGTATTATTATTATTAATGTTATTGGTATTAATATGACGATTAAAGACGACTCTGAAATCTTTAGTGACTTTTATGTCTTCTTCTTTTTCCTCTACTAAAGTGTTAGACACAATTAATTTAGTTTAATTTCAGTGTTTCAAACATATTATTTTTAAGCAAGTTTTTGTTAAATATTATTTATATCCAACTTTATAACTCGCTTATGGTTGGTCCTACAAGAGAAATGCAAATAACTATTTTGTAGGAAATGTTAACAGCTTTAATTTTGAAAGAAAGATAAAAATTGATAGGAGTAACTGTTTTCGAGATATAAGCAAAAAACCAAAGTAAAAACTGTTACCGTTTCAGAACAAAAATGTAATTCAGTTTTTAATGTTTGAGACGAAGACGAAAATGCAGCATTTAAAATCGACTCTGAAGACCTCAGTGACTTATATGTCACCCCCTTTTTTTTCTAATAAAGTATTGGACCTAATAAATTAAGTGTATTTTAAATCACAAGACATTTTCTGTTAAAGCACTTCTTTTTTAAATATTAATTATTTTCAATCTTATATCTCGCTTATGGTTAGTCCTACATAAAAAATGCAAATAACTATTTTGTAGGAAATTTTATCAGCTTGAATTTTAGTAAAAAGATAAAAATTGATAGGAGTAACTGTTTTCGAGATATAAGCAAGAAACCAAAACACTGTTACCTTAATTAAGCGTTTGCATATAAGCAAATTTAGTACTATTGGTATTATTATTATTAATGTTATTGTTATTAATATGACGATTAAAGACGACTCTGAAATCTTTAGTGACTTTTATGTCTTCTTCTTTTTCCTCTACTAGAGTGTTAGACACAATTAATTTAGTTTAATTTCAGTATTTCAAACATTTTATTTTAAAGCAAATTTTTGTTAAATATTATTTAAATCTATCTCTATAACTCGCTTATGCTTGGTCCTACAAGAAAAATGCAAATAACTATTTTGTAGGAAATTTTATCAGCTTTAATTTTAGTAAAAAGATAAAAATTGATAGGAGCAACTGTTTTCGAGATATAAGCAAGAAACCAAAAAACGGTTACCTTAATAAAGCGCTTGCATATAAGCAGATTTAGTACTATTAGTATTATTATTATTAATGTTATTGTTATTAATATGACGACTAAAAACGATTCTGAAGACTTTGGTGACTTTTATGTCTTTTTCTTTTTTCTCTACTAAAGTGTTAGACACAATTAATTTAGTTTAATTTCAGTATTTCAAACATTTTATTTTCAAGCAAGTTTTTGTTAAATATTATTTATATCCAACTTTATAACTCGCTTATGGTTGGTCCTACAAGAGAAATGCAAATAACTATTTTGTAGGAAATGTTATCAGCTTTAATTTTGAAAGAAAGATAAAAATTGATAGGAGTAACTGTTTTCGAGATATAAGCAAAAAACCAAAGTAAAAACTGTTACCGTTTCAGAACAAAAATGTAATTCAGTTTTCAATGTTTGAGACGAAGACAAAAATGCAGCATTTAAAATCGACTATAAAGACTTCAGTGACTTATATGTCACCCCCTTTTTTTTCTAATAAAGTATTGGACCTAATAAATTAAGTGTATTTTAAATCACAAGACATTTTCTGTTAAAGCACTTTTTTTTAAATATTAATTATTTTCCATCTTATATCTCGCTTATGGTTAGTCCTACATAAAAAATGCAAATAACTATTTTGTAGGAAATTTTATCAGCTTAAATTTTAGTAAAAAGATAAAAATTGATAGGAGTAACTGTTTTCGAGATATAAGCAAGAAACCAAAAAACTGTTACCTTAATAAAGCGCTTGCATATAAGCAAATTTAGTACTATTGGTATTATTATTATTATTGTTATTAATATGACGACTAAAAACGACTCTGAAAACTTTGGTGACTTTTATGTCTTCTCCTTTTTCCTATACTAAAGTGTTAGACTCAATTAATTTAGTTTAATTTCGGTTTTTCAAACATTTTATTTTAAAGCAAATTTTTGTTAAATATTATTTATATCCAACTCTATAACACGCTTATGGTTGGTCCTACAAGAAAAATGCAAATAACTATTTTGTAGGAAATTTTATCAGCTTTAATTTTGAAAAAAAGATAAAAATTGATAGGAGTAACTGTTTTCGAGATATAAGCAAAAAACCAATAAGAAATCTGTGACTGTTACTGAACAAAAATATAATTCAGTTTTCAATGTTTGAGACGAAGACGAAACTGCAGCATTTAAAAACGACTCTGAAGATTTCAGTGACTTATATGTCACTTTCTTTTTCTTCTAATAAAGTATTAGACCCAATAAATTAAGTGTATTTTAAATCACAAGACATTTTCTGTTAAAGCACTTTTTTTTTAAATATTAATTATTTTCAATCATATATCTCGCTTATGGTTAGTCTTACATGAAAAATGCAAATAACTATTTTGTAGGAAATTTTATCAGCTTTAATTTTAGTAAAAAGATAAAAATTGATAGGAGTAACTGTTTTCGAGATATAAGCAAGAAACCAAAAAACTGTTACCTTAATAAAGCGCTTGCATATAAGCAAATTTAGTACTATTAGTATTATTATTATTAATGTTATTGTTATTAATATGACGACTAAAAACGACTCTGAAGACTTTGGTGACTTTTATGTCTTCTCCTTTTTTCTATACTAAAGTGTTAGACTCAATTAATTTAGTTTAATTTCGGTTTTTCAAACATTTTATTTTAAAGCAAATTTTTGTTAAATATTATTTATATCCAACTCTATAACTCGCTTATGGTTGGTCCTACAAGAAAAATGCAAATAACTATTTTGTAGGAAATTTTATCAGCTTTAATTTTGAAAAAAAGATAAAAATTGATAGAATTAACTGTTTTCGAGATATAAGCAAAAAACCAATAAGAAAACTTTGACTGTTACTGAACAAAAATATAATTCAATTTTCAATGTTTGAGACGAAGACGAAACTGCAGCATTTAAAAACGACTCTGAAGATTTCAGTGACTTTTATGTCACTTTCTTTTTCTTCTAATAAAGTATTAGACCCAATAAATTAAGTGTATTTTAAATCACAAGACATTTTCTGTTAAAGCACTTTTTTTTTAAATATTAATTATTTTCAATCATATATCTCGCTTATGGTTAGTCTTACATGAAAAATGCAAATAACTATTTTGTAGAAAATTTTATCAGCTTTAATTTTAGTAAAAAGATAAAAATTGATAGGAGTAACTGTTTTCGAGATATAAGCAAGAAACCAAAAAACTGTTACCTTAATAAAGCGCTTGCATATAAGCAAATTTAGTACTATTAGTATTATTATTATTAATGTTATTGTTATTAATATGACGACTAAAAACGACTCTGAAGACTTTGGTGACTTTTATGTCTTTTCCTTTTTCCTATACTAAAGTGTTAGACTCAATTAATTTAGTTTAATTTCTGTTTTTCAAACATTTTATTTTAAAGCAAATTTTTGTTAAATATTATTTATATCCAACTCTATAACTTGCTTATGGTTGGTCCTACAAAAAAATGCAAATAACTATTTTCTAGGAAATTTTATCAGCTTTAATTTTGAAAAAAAGATAAAAATTGAAAGGAGTAACTGTTTTCGAGATATAAGCAAGAAACCAAAAAACTGTTACCTTAATTAAGCGTTTGCTTATAAGCAAATTTAGTACTATTAGTATTATTATTATTAATGTTATTGTTATTAATATGACGACTAAAGACGACTCTGAAACATTTAGTGACTTTTATGTCTTCTCCTTTTTCCTCTACTAAAGTGTTAGACACAATTAATTTAGTTTAATTCCGGTTTTTCAAGCATTTTATTTTAAAGCAAATTTTTGTTAAATATTATATATATCCAACTCTATAACTCGTTTATGCTTGGTCCTACAAGAAAAATGTAAATAACTATTTTATTGGAAATTTTATCAGCTTTAATTTTGAAAAAAAGATAAAATTTGATAGGAGTAACTGTTTTCGAGATATAAGCAAAAAACCAATAAGAAAACTGTAATTGTTACTGAACAAAAATGTAATTCAGTTTTCAATGTTTGAGACGAAGTCAAAAATGCAGCATTTAAAAACGACTCTGAAGACTTCAGTGACTTTTATGTCACCTCCTTTTTCTTCTAATAAAGTATTGGACCCAACAAATTAAGTGTATTTTAAATCACAAGACATTTTCTGTTAAAACACTTTTTTTTAATTAATAATTATTTTCAAACTTATATCTCGCTTATGGTTAGTTCTACATGAAAAATGCAAATAACTATTTTGTAGGAAATTTTATCACCTTTAATTTTGGTGAAAAAGTAAAAATTGATAGGCGTAACTGTTTTCGAGATATATGCAAAAAACAAAAAAACTGTTACCTTAATTAAGCGCTTGCATATAAGCAAATTTAGTACTACTAGTATTGTTATTATAAATGTTATTGTTATTAATATGACGACTAAAGACAACTTTAAGACTTTAGTGACTTTTATGTCTCCTCCTTTTTCCTCTACTAAAGTGTTAGACACAATTAATTTAGTTTAATTTCGGTTTTTCAAACATTTTATTTTAAAGCAAATTTTTGTTAAATATTAAAATCTATAAAATGGCTTAGATTGCCTAAAAACACAGATCACAAATGATCTTTTGCATAAAAATGAGAAAACGCTCATGTAACACACAAAATAAGCTCCATTTTTCCTTTTTAAAAGTATTATTATTATTATTACTTTTGTTACTATTACTATTATTATTATTATTATTATTATTATTGTTATTATTATTATTATTATTATTATTATTATTATTATTATTATTATTATTATTATTATTATTATTATTAAAAACTTATATTAAACAGACAGAAAACGTCGTATTCTGACACAACTTAAAACACAGATCACACATGATCTTTTGCATAGAAATGAGAAAACGCTCATATAACACAAAATAAGCTTCATTTTGGCTTAGAAAACTAAGCTTACTTTTACTACTACTATTATTATTATTTTTATTATTATTATTATTATTATTATTATTACTATTATTATTATTATTATTATTATTATTATTATTATTATTATTATTATTATTATTATTATTATTATTATTATTATTATTATTATTATTATTATTATTATTATTATTATTATTATTAAAAACCGATTATAACTTTTGTATAGTAAAAGTTTTTATACCAGTTTTAAAATGAGTTATTAATTTTAGACAATTTCTTGCCTAAAAATACAGATCACAGATGATTTCTTGCATAGAAATGAGAAACCGCTCATATAACACACAAAATAAGCTTCATTTTTGCTTAGAAAACTAAGCTTACTTTTATTTCTATTATTATTTTTATTATTATTATTATTATTATTATTATTATTATAATTATTATTATTATTATTATTGTTATTATTATTATTATTATTAAAAACTTATATTAAACAGACAGAAAACGTCGTATTCTGACACAAAAAAACGAATTACGTTATAGACTTGACGAGAACGGCGTATCTCGGACTCTTATAGGACTCTTATAGGGTCAAAAATTATCAGTTTGGATTAAAACAAATTATTTTTGTTGACTCTCAGTCTGAATTGTTCATCAGTTCAAACAAAAACGGCTTACTTTAGACGATCTTTAGCTTTGAACAAGAAAACTTACATCGAACAGACTAAAAACGTATTAATCTGGCATAAAAGAGCAATTTATGTATCACCTTGGATAAAGGCAGCTAATTCTATTCGTTTCATTGCTTAAAATAGACAAAATTGTTAATAAATCTAACAAAAACGCTGTATTCTAGCACAAAATACTAATTACATTATAGTTTCGACGAGAATAGCTTATTTGGAATGATTCTATGCTTCCAAACGAGTAAATTTTTAATAAGCAGATGCCAAACATCATGTTTTGTCCTATAAAGACATTTTATATTGCAGTTTGTATTAAAACAAAATATTTTCGTTGATTCTTTGTTAGAAGCAGCAAACCTAACATTAAAGAATCTGAAAACTTTGTATTCGGACACAAACCACCGAATTTTGTTTCAGTTTAGACAAAAACGGTTGATTTTCGACAATATTTTGCTTTGAACAAGAAAGCTTATATCAAACTGACTAAAAACGTCTTATTTTAGCACAAAACAAAAGATTTGCGTTATAGTCTTAAAGCTGATTCATGCCACAGTTTGGATAAAAACCAATTATTTTTGTTAATTCATTGTTACAAACAAGAAACCTTACATCAAAGAAACTGAAAACCCCTTATTTAGGCACAGAAATTCGAATTACGTTTCAGTCTGGACAAAAACTGCTTATTTTAGACGATCCTTTGTTTTGAACACGAAAACTTACATTAAAAAGATTAAAAACGTCTTATTCTGGCTGAAAACTGCAAATTATATATTACTCTAGATAAAAGCAATTTATCCTGATTACTCCTTTACTTAGAATAGAGTAAACTTGTATAAAACTTAATGAAAACTTTAAATTTCGTCTCAAAGAAATAATTTACGTTATAGTTTTGACCAGCACTGTTTATTTCAAACGAAATTATGATTCGAAACTAAAGAACTTTTATGGGGCAGATGCAAAACCACATATTACCATATAAAGCGTTGTTTTAAAGCAAAGTATTACCTTTTGCAACAAGAAATTTCACGTCAAAGAAACTGAAAACTTCGTATCCATACATAAATATCTAATTACGTATCAGTTTAGGCAAATACAGCTTATTTTAAACGATTCCTTGCTATAAACAAGAAAAATTTTATCAAGCATATTGAAAACGTCTTATTCTCGAAAATAAGAGCAAATTATGTATCAGTTTTAACAAAAGCGGATTACTCTGTTTGATTCTATGCTTAGAGTAGAGTAAACTACTATAAAACGTAATGAAAACTCTATATTCAAGCTCAAAAAAACAAATTACGTTATAGTTTTGACAAAAAAAAAATATTTCGGACGATTACATACTTCGAAGTAAGCAAACTTTAATTGAACATGTGCAAAAGCTAATACTTTGCTTTAAAATAATGATTTATGTGGTAATATGGTATTTTGCATCTGTCCTATAAAAGTTTACCCGTTTCGCTCCATTGAATCATTAGAAATAAATTATTTTGACACAACAACAACACAAATAATTTGTTTTTGTTTAAACTGTAACATAAGTCGCTTTTATAAAACGAACTAAGACGTTTGGCATCTGTTTAGTGAAAGTTTTCTCGTTTGGGGCATAAAATCGTTTGAAATTAACAGTTCTGGTCAAAACTATAACGTAAATTATTTCTTTGTATCACTTTAAAGATTTGCGTTATAGTCTTGACGAGAACTGTTAATTTCAAACGATTCTATGCTTTGAAACCAGTATACTTTCACTGAACAGAGGCAAAACGTCTGATTTCGCCTTTAAAAAACGATTTATGTCACAGTTTGGATTAAAACCAATGATTTTCGTTTATTCATTGTTAAAAACAAGAAACCTTACATCAAAGAAACTGAAAACCTCTTATTCAGGCCCAGAAAATCAAATTACGTTTCAGTCTGGACACAAATTGCTTATTTTAGACGATTCTTTCTTTTGAACACGAAAACTTACATTAAAAAGATTAAAAACGTCTTATTCTGGCTCAAAACTGCAAATTATGTATTACTTTGGATAAAAGCAGTTTATCCTGATTATTCCTTTGCTTAGAATAGAGCAAACTTGTATAAAACTTAATGAAAAATTTAAATTTCGTCTCAAAGAAATAATTTACGTTATAGTTTTGACCAGAACTGTTAATTTCAAACGATTTTATGCCCCCAAACGAGAAAACTTTCACTAAACAGATGCCAAACGTTTTAGTTCGTTTTATAAAAACGACATGTTACAGTTTAAACAAAAAAATTATTTTCGTTGTTGTGTCAAAATAATTTATTTCGAATGATTCAATGGAGCGAAACGCGTAAACTTTTATAGGACAGATGCAAAATACCATATTACCACATAAATCGTTATTTTAAAGCAAAGTATTAGCTTTTGCACTTGTTCAATTAAAGTTTGCTTACTTCGAAGTATGTAGTCGTCCGAAATATTTTTTTTTTGTCAAAACTATAACGTAATTTGTTCTTTTGAGCTTGAATATAGAGTTTTCATTACGTTTTATAGTAGTTTACTCTACTCTAAGCATAGAATCAAACAGAGTAATCCGCTTTTGTTAAAACTGATACATAATTTGCTCTTATTTTCGAGAATAAGACATTTTCAATATGTTTGATAAAATTTTTCTTGTTTATAGCAAGGAATCGTTTAAAATAAGCTGTATTTGCCTAAACTGATACGTAATTCGATATTTGTGCATGGATACGATGTTTTCAGTTTCTTTGACGTGAAATTTCTTGTTGCAAAAGGTAATAATTTGCTTTAAAACAACGCTTTATATTGTAATATGTGGTTTTGCATCTGCCCCATAAAAGTTCATTAGTTTCGAATCATAAAATCGTTTGAAATAAACAGTGCTGGTCAAAACTATAACGTAAATTATTTCTTTGAGACGAAATTTAAAGTTTTTATTAAGTTTTATACAAGTTTACTCTATTCTAAGTAAAGGAGTAATCAGGATAAATTGCCTTTATCTAGAGTAATACATAATTTGCAGTTTTCAGCCAGAATAAGACGTTTTTAATCTTTTTAATGTAAGTTTTTGTATTCAAAACAAATTCTGTGCCTGAATAAGGGGTTTTCAGTTACTTTGATGTAAGGTTTCATGTTTGTAACAATGAATTAACGAAAATAATTGGTTTTTATCCAAACTGTGGCATGAATCGTTTTTAAAAGGCGAAATAAGATGTTTTTCCTCTGTACAGTGAAAGTTTACTCGTTTCAAAGCATAGAACCGTTTGAAATTAACAGCTCTCGTTAAGACTATTACGCAAATCTTTTGTTTTGTGCTAAAATAAAACGTTTTTAGTCAGTTTGATATAAGTTTTCTTGTTCAAAGCAAAATATTGTCGAAAATCAACCGTTTTTGTCTAAACTGATACAAAATTCGGTGGTTTGTGTCCGAATACAAAGTTTTCAGATTCTTTAATGTTAGGTTTGCTGCTTCTAACAAAGAATCAACGAAAATATTTTGTTTTAATACAAACTGCAATATAAAATGTCTTTATAGGACAAAACATGATGTTTGGCATCTGTTTAATAAAAATTTACTCGTTTGGAAGCATAGAATCATTCCAAATAAGCTATTCTCGTCGAAACTATAATGTAATTAGTATTTTGTGCTAGAATACAGCGTTTTTGTTAGATTTATTAACAATTTTGTCTATTTTAAGCAATGAAACGAATAGGATTAGCTGCCTTTATCCAAAGTGATACATAAATTGCTCTTTTATGCCAGATTAATACGTTTTTAGTCTGTTCGATGTAAGTTTTCTTGTTCAAAGCAAAAGATCGTCTAAAATAACCCGTTTTTGTTTGAACTGATGAACAATTCAGACTGAGAGTCAACAAAAATAATTTGTTTTAATCCAAACTGATACTTTTTGACCCTATAAGAGTCCTATAAGAGTCCGAGATACGCCGATCTCGTCAAGTCTATAACGTAATTCGTTTTTTTGTGTCAGAATACGACGTTTTCTGTCTGTTTAATATAAGTTTTTAATAATAATAATAATAACAATAATAATAATAATAATAATAATAATAATAATAATAATAATAATAATAATAATAATAATAATAATAATAATAATAATAATAGTAATAATAATAATAATATTAATAATAATAATAATGAAAATAATAATAGTAATAAAAGTAAGCTTAGTTTTCTAAGCAAAAATTAAGCTTATTTTGTGTGTTATATGAGCGTTTTCTCATTTCTATGCAAGAAATCATCTGTGATCTGTGTTTTTAGGCAAGAAATTGTCTAAAATTAATAACTCATTTTAAAACTGGTATAAAAACATTTACTATACAAAAGTTATAATCAGTTTTTAATAATAATAAAATTAATAATAATAATAATAATAATAATAATAATAATAATAATGGTAATAATAATAATAAAAATAATAGTAATAATAATAATAATAATAATAATAATAATAATAATAATAATAATAATAATAATAATAATAATAATAATAATAATAATAATAATAGTAACATAAGTAATAATAATAATAATACTTTTAATAAGGAAAAATGGAGCTTATTTTGTGTGTTACATGAGCGTTTTCTCATTTCTATGCAAAAGATCATGTGTGATCTGTGTTTTTAGGCAATCTAACCCATTTTATAGTTATTAATATTTAACAAAAATTTGCTTTAAAATAAAATGTTTGAAAAACTGAAATTAAACTAAATTAATTGTGTCTAACACTTTAGTAGAGGAAAAAGGAGGAGACATAAAAGTCACTAAGGTCTTAGAGTTGTCTTTAGTCGTCATATTAATAACAATAACATTTATAATAACAATACTAGTAGTACTAAAATTGCTTATATGCAAGCGCTTACTTAAGGTAACAGTTTTTTTGTTTTTTGCTTATATCTCGAAAACAGTTACTCCTAACAATTTTTACTTTTTCACCAAAATTAAAGGTGATAAAATTTCCTACAAAATAGTTATTTGCATTTTTCATGTAGAACTAACCATAAGCGAGATATAAGTTTGAAAATAATTAATAATTAAAAAAAAGTGTTTTAACAGAAAATGTCGTGTGATTTAAAATACACTTAATTTATTGGGTCCAATACTTTATTAGAAGAAAAAGGAGGTAACATAAAAGTCACTGAAGTCTTCAGAGTCGTTTTTAAATGCTGCATTTTTGTAATCGTCTCAAACATTGAAAACTGAATTACATTTTTGTTCAGTAACAGTTACAGTTTTCTTATTGGTTTTTTGCTTATATCTCGAAAACAGTTACTCCTATCAAATTTTATCTTTCTTTCAAAATTAAAGCTGATAAAATTTCCAACAAAATAGTTATTTACATTTTTCTTGTAGGACCAAGCATAAACGAGTTATAGAGTTGGATATAAATAATATTTAACAAAAATTTGCTTTAAAATAAAATGCTTGAAAAACCGAAATTAAACTAAATTAATTGTGTCTAACACTTTAGTAGAGGAAAAAGGAGAAAACATAAAAGTCACTAAATGTTTCAGAGTCGTCTTTAGTCGTCATATTAATAACAATAACATTAATAATAATAATACTAATAGAACTAAATTTGCTTATATGCAAACGCTTAATTAAGGTAACAGTTTTTTGGTTTCTTGCTTATATCTCGAAAACAGTTACTTCTATCAATTTTTATCTTTTTTTCAAAATTAAAGCTGATAAAATTTCCTACAAAATAGTTATTTGCATTTTTTTGTAGGACCAACCATAAGCGAGTTATAGAGTTGGATATAAATAATCTTTAACAAAATTTTGCTTTAAAATAAAATGTTTGAAAAACCGAAATTAAAATAAACTAAGACTAACACTTTAGTAGAGGTAAAAGGAGAAGACATAAAAGTCACCAAAGTCTTGAGAGTCGTTTTTAGTCGTCATATTAATAACAATAACATTAATAATAATAATACTAATATTACTAAATTTGCTTATATGCAAGCGCTTAATTAAGGTAACAGTTTTTTGTTTTCTTGCTTATATCTCGAAAACAGTTACTCCTATCAATTTTTAAATTTTTACTAAAATTAAAGCAAGCTGATAAAATTTTGTACAAAATAGTAATTTGCATTTTTCATGTAGGACTAACCATAAGCGAGATATAAGTTTGAAAATAATTAATATTTAAAAAAAAAAGTGCTTTAACAGAAAATGTCTTGTGATTTAAAATACACTTAATTTAATGGGTCCAATACTTTATTAGAAGAAAAAGGAGTAGGCATAAAAGTCACTGAAGTCTTCAGAGTCGTTTTTAAATGCTGCATTTTTGTTTTCGTTTCAAACATTGAAAACTGAATTACATTTTTGTTAAGTAACTGTAACAGTTTTCACTTTGGTTTTTTGCTTATATCTCAAAAACACCAAAATAGTTATTTACATTTTTCTTGTAGGACCAAGCATAAGCAAGTTATAGAGTTGGATATAAATAATATTAAACAAAAATTTGCTTTAAAATAAAATGTTTGAAATACCGAAATTAAACAAAATTAATTGTGTCTAACACTTTAGTAGAGGAAAAAGGAAGAGACATAAAAGTCACTAAAGTCTTCAGAATCGTCTTTAGTCGTCATATTAATAACAATAACATTAATAATAACAATACTATTAGTACTAAATTTGCTTATATGCAAGCGCTTAATTAAGGTAACAGTTTTTTTGTTGTTTGCTTATATCTCGAAAACAGTTACTCCTATCAGTTTTTACTTTTTCACCAAAATTAAAGCTGATAAAATTTCCTTCAAAATCGTTATTTGCATTTTTCATGTAGAACTAACCATAAGCAAGATATAAGTTTGAAAATAATTAATAATTAAAAAAAATGTGCTTTAACAGAAAATGTCTTGTGATTTAAAATACACTTAATTTATTGGCTCCAATACTTAATTAGAAGAAAAAGGAGGTGACAGTAAATGCTGCATTTTCGTCTTCGTCTCAAACATTAAATACTGAATTACATTTTTGTTTAGTAACTGTTACAGTTTTCACTTTGGTTTTTTGCTTATATCTCGAAAACAGTTACTCCTATCAATTTTTATCTTTCCTTCAAAATTAAAGCTGATAAAATTTTTTACAAAATAGTTTTTTGCATTTTTTTGTAGGACCAACTATAAGCGAGTTATAGAGTTGGATATAAATAATATTTAACAAAAATTTGATATAAAATAAAATGTTTTAAAAACCGAAATTAAACTAAATTAATATTAAAATAATTATTAATATTATTATTATTAAAAACCGACTATAACTTTTGTATAGTAAATGTTTTTATACCAGTTTTAAAATTTAATTTTAGACAATTTCTTGCCTAAAAACACAGATCACAGATGATCTCTTGCATCGAAATGAGAAAACGCTCAGATAACACAAAATAAGCTTC
Organism: Tribolium castaneum; assembly: GCF_031307605.1. NCBI lineage: Eukaryota > Metazoa > Arthropoda > Insecta > Coleoptera > Tenebrionidae > Tribolium > Tribolium castaneum. The sequence goes on along the minus strand of NW_026986634.1, from coordinate 1,268,005 downwards.
GTTTTTCCTTAGAAAAACTAAGCTTTAATTTAGAAAGAAATTCAATATTATAAGTATTATTATTATTATTATTATTATTATTATTATTATTATTATTATTATTATTATTACTTTTATTACTATTATTATTATTATTATTAAAAACCGATTATAACTTTTGTATGGTAAATGTTTTTTTTTAAATCACAAGGCATTTTCTCTTAAAGCACTTTTTTTTTAAATATTAATTATTATCAAACTTCTATCTCGCTTATGGTTAGTCCTACATGTAAAATGCAAATAACTATTTTGTAGGAAATTTTATCAGCTTTAGTTTTAGTAAAAAGATAAAAATTGATAGGAGCAACTGTTTTCGAGATATAAGCAAGAAACCAAAAAACTGTTACCTTAATTAAGCTCTTGCATATAAGCAAATATAGTACTATTAGTATTATTATTATTAATGTTATTGTTATTAATATGACGACTAAAGGCGACTCTCAAACCTTTAGTGACTTTTATGTCTTTTCCTTTTTCTTCTAGTAAAGTGTTAGACACAATTAATTTAGTTTAATTTCAGTTTTTCAAACACTTAATTTTAAAGCAAATTTTTGTTAAAGATTATTTATAGCTAACTCTTTAACTCGCTTACGGTAGGTCTTACAAAAGAAATGCATTTAACTATTTTGTAGGAAATTTTATCAGCTTTAATTTTGAAAGAAAGATAAAAATTGATAAGAGTAAACGTTTTCGAGATATAAGCAAAAAACCAAAGTGAAAACTGTTACAGTTACTGAACAAAAATTTAATTCAGTTTTCAATGTTTGAGACGAAGACGAAAATGCATCATTTACAAACGACTCTAAAAACTTCAGTGACCTTTCTGTCACCTCCTTTTTCTTCTAATAAAGCATTGGACCCAATAAATTAAGTGTATTTTAAATCACAAGTCATTTTCTGTTAAAGCACTTTTTTTTAAATATTAATTATTTTCAAACTTATATCTTGCTTATGGTTAGTCCTACATGAAAAATGCAAATTACTATTTTGTAGGAAATTTTATCAGCTTTAATTTTGAAAAAAAGATAAAAATTGATAGGAGTAACTGTTTTCGAGATATAAGCAAGAAACCAAAAAACTGTTATCTTAAATAAGCGCTTGCATATAAGCAAATTTAGTACTAAAAACAACTCTGAAAACTTTGGTGACTTTTATGTCTTCTCCTTTTTTCTCTACTAAAGTGTTAGACCCAATTAATTTAGTTTAATATCGGTTTTACAAACATTTTATTTTAAAGCAAATTTTTGTTTAAGATTATTTATATCCAACTTTATAACTTGCTTATGGTTGGTCTTACAAAAAAATGCAAATAACTATTTTGTAGGAAATTTTATCAGCTTTAATTTTGAAAAAAAGATAAAAATTGATAGGAGTAACTGTTTTCGAGATATAAGCAAGAAACCAAAAAACTGTTACCTTAATTAAGCGTTTGCATATAAGCAAATTTAGTACTAAAAACAACTCTGAAGACTTTGGTGACTTTTATGTCTTCTCCTTTTTTCTCTACTAAAGTGTTAGACCCAATTAATTTAGTTTAATATCGGTTTTACAAACATTTTATTTTAAAGCAAATTTTTGTTTAAGATTATTTATATCCAACCCTATAACTTGCTTATGGTTGGTCTTACAAAAAAATGCAAATAACTATTTTGTAGGAAATTTTATCAGCTTTAATTTTGAAAAAAAGATAAAAATTGATAGGAGTAACTGTTTTCGAGATATAAGCAAGAAACCAAAAAACTGTTACCTTAATTAAGCGTTTGCATATAAGCTAATTTAGTACTAATAGTATTATTATTATTAATGTTATTGTTATTAAAATGACGACTAAAAACGGCTCTGAAGACTTTGGTGACTTTTATGTCTTCTCCTTTTTCCTATACTAAAGTGTTAGACTCAATTAATTTAGTTTAATTTCGGTTTTTCAAACATTTTATTTTAAAGCAAATTTTTGTTGAAGATTATTTATATCCAACTCTATAACTCGCTTATGGTTGGTCTTACAAAAGAAATGCAAACAACTATTTTGTAGGAAATTTTATCAGCTTGAATTTTAGTAAAAAGATAAAAATTGATAGGAGTAACTGTTTTCGAGATATAAGCAAGAAACCAAAACACTGTTACCTTAATTAAGCGTTTGCATATAAGCAAATTTAGTACTATTAGTATTATTATTATTAATGTTATTGTTAATAATATGACAACTAAAGACAACTCTGAAACATTTAGTGACTTTTATGTCTTTTCCTTTTTCCTCTACTAAAGTGTTAGACACAATTAAATTAGTTTAATTTCAGTTTTTCAAACATTTTATTTTAAAGCAAATTTTTGTTAAATATTATTTATATCCAACTCTATAACTCGCTTATGGTTAGTCCTACAAGAAAAATGCAAATAACTATTTTGTAGGAAATTTTATCAGCTTTAATTTTGAAAAAAAGACAAAAATTCATAGGAGTAACTGTTTTCGAGATATAAGCAAGAAACCAAAAAACTGTTACCTTAATAAAGCGCTTGCATAAAAGCAGATTTAGTACTATTAGTATTATTATTATTAATGTTATTGTTATTAATATGACGACTAAAAACGATTTTGAAGACTTTGGTGATTTTTATGTCTTTTTCATTTTTCTCTTCTAAAGTGTTAGACACAATTAATTTAGTTTAATTTCAGTATTTCAAATATTTTATTTTTAAGCAAGTTTTTGTTAAATATTATTTATATCCAACTTTATAACTCGCTTATGGTTGGTCCTACAAGAAAAATGCAAATAACTATTTTGTAGGAAATGTTATCAGCTTTAATTTTGAAAGAAAGATAAAAATTGATAGGAGTAACTGTTTTCGAGATATAAGCAAAAAACCAAAGTAAAAACTGTTACCGTTTCAGAACAAAAATGTAATTCAGTTTTCAATGTTTGAGACGAAGACGAAAATGCAGCATTTAAAATCGACTCTGAAGACTTCAGTAACTTATATGTCACCCCCTTTTTTTCTAATAAAGTATTGGACCTAATAAATTAAGTGTATTTTAAATCACAAGACATTTTCTGTTAAAGCACTTCTTTTTTAAATATTAATTATTTTCAATCTTATATCTCGCTTATGCTTAGTCCTACATAAAAAATGCAAATAATTATTTTGTAGGAAATTTTATCAGCTTGAATTTTAGTAAAAAGATAAAAATTGATAGGAGTAACTGTTTTCGAGATATGAGCATGAAACCAAAACACTGTTACCTTAATTAAGCGTTTGCATATAAGCAAATTTAGTACTATTAGTATTATTATTATTAATGTTATTGTTATTAATATGACGATTAAAGACAACTTTGAAACCTTTAGTGACTTTTATGTCTTCTTCTTTTTTCTCTACTAAAGTGTTAGACACAATTAAATTAGTTTAATTTCAGTTTTTCAAACATTTTATTTTAAAGCAAATTTTTGTTAAATATTATTTATATCCAACTCTATAACTCGCTTATGGTTGGTCCTACAAGAAAAATGCTAATAACTATTTTGTAGGAAATTTTATCAGATTTAATTTTGAAAAAAAGATAAAAATTGATAGGAGTAACTGTTTTCGAGATATAAGCAAAAAACCAATAAGAAAACTGTGACTGTTACTGAACAAAAATGTAATTCAGTTTTCAATGTTTGAGACGAAGACGAAACTGCAGCATTTAAAAACGACTCTGAAGACTTCAGTGACTCTTATGTCACTTTCTTTTTCTTCTAATAAAGTATTAGACCCAATAAATTAAGTGTATTTTAAATCACAAGACATTTTCTGTTAAAGCACTTTTTTTTTAAATATTAATTATTTTCAATCATATATCTCGCTTATGGTTAGTCTTACGTGAAAAATGCAAATAACTATTTTGTAGGAAATTTTATCAGCATTAATTCAAGTAGAAAGATAAAAATTGATAGGAGTAACTGTTTTCGAGATATAAGCAAGAAACCAAAAAACTGTTACCTTAATAAAGCGCTTGCATATAAGCAAATTTAGTACTATTAGTATTATTATTATTTATGTTATTGTTACTAATATGACGACTAAAAACGACTCTGAAGACTTTGGTAACTTTTATGTCTTCTCCTTTTTCCTATACTAAAGTGTTAGACTCAATTAATTTAGTTTAATTTCGGTTTTTCAAACATTTTATTTTAAAGCAAATTTTTGTTAAATATTAATTATATCCAACTCTATAACTCGCATATGGTTGGTCCTACAAGAAAAATGCAAATAACTATTTTGTAGGAAGCTTTATCAGCTTTAATTTTAAAAGAAAGATAAAAATTGATAGGAGTAACTGTTTTCGAGATATAAGCAAAAAACCAATAAGAAAACTGTAACAGTTACTGAACAAAAATGTAATTCAGTTTTCAATGTTTGAGACGAAGACGAAAATGCAGCATTTACAAACGACTCTAAAGACTTCAGTGACCTTTCTGTCACATCTTTTTTCTTCTAATAAAGTATTGGACCCAATAAATTAAGTGTATTTTAAATCACAAAACATTTTCTGTTGAAGCACTTTTTTTTAAATTTTAATTATTTTCAAACTTATATCTCGCTTATGGTTAGTCCTATATTAAAAATGCAATTAACTATTTTGTAGGAAATTTTATCAGCTTTAATTTTAGTAAAAAGATTAAAATTGATAGGAGTAACTGTTTTCGAGATATAAGCAAGAAACCAAAAAATTGTTACCTGAATTAAGCGTTTGCATGTAAGCAAATTTAGTACTATTAGTATTATTATTATTAATGTTATTGTTATTAATATGACGATTAAAAACGATTCTGAAGACTTTGGTGACTTTTATGTCTTTTTATTTTTTCTCTACTCAAGTGTTAGACACAATTAATTTAGTTTAATTTTAGTATTTCAAACATTTAATTTTTAAGCAAGTTTTTGTTAAATATTATTTATATCCAACTTTATAACTCGCTTATGGTTGGTCCTACAAGAAAAATGCAAATAACTATTTTGTAGGAAATTTTATCAGCTTTATTTTGAAAAGAAAATAAAAACTGATAAGAGTAATTGTTTTCGAGATATAAGCAAAAAACCAAAGTGAAAACTGTTACCGTTTCAGAACAAAAATGTAATTCAGTTTTCAATGTTTGAGACGAAGACGAAAATGCAGCATTTAAAATCGACTCTGAAGACTTCAGTGACTTATGTCACCCCCTTTTTCTTCTAATAAAGTATTGGACCTAATAAATTAAGTGTATTTTAAATCACAAGACATTTTCTGTTAAAGCACTTTTTTTTTAAATATTAATTATTTTCAAACTTATATCTCGCTTATGGTTAGTCCTACAAGAAAAATGCAAATAACTATTTTGTAGGAAATTTTATCAGCTTTAATTTTAGTAAAAAGATAAAAATTGATAGGAGTAACTGTTTTCGAGATATAAGCAAGAAACCAAAAAACTGTTACCTTAATAAAGCGCTTGCATATAAGCAGATTTAATACTATTAGTATTATTATTATTAATGTTATTGTTATTAATATGACGACTAAAAACGATTCTGAAGACTTTGGTGACTTTTATGTCTTTTTCTTTTTTCTCTACTAAAGTGTTAGACACAATTAATTTAGTTTAATTTCAGTATTTCAAACATATTATTTTTAAGCAAGTTTTTGTTAAATATTATTTATATCCAACTTTATAACTCGCTTATGGTTGGTCCTACAAGAGAAATGCTGAAAACTATTTTGTAGGAAATTTTATCAGCTTTAATTTTGAAGAAAAGACAAAAATTTATAGGAATAACTGTTTTCGAGATATAAGCAAAAAACCAAAGTGAAAACTGTAACCGTTACTGAACAAAAATGTAATTCAGTTTTCAATGTTTGAGACGAAGACGAAAATGCAGCATTTAAAAACGACTCTGAAAACTTCAGTGACTTTTAAGTCACCTCCTTTTTTTTCTAATAAAGTATTGGACCCAATAAATTAAGTGTATTTTAAATCACAAGACATTTTCTGTTAAAGCACATTTTTTTAAATATTGATTATTTTCAAACTTACATCTCGCTTATGGTTAGTCCTACATGAAAAATGCAAATAACTATTTTGTTGGAAATTTTATCAGCTTTAATTTTAGTAAAAAGATAAAAATTGATAGGAGTAACTGTTTTCTAGATATAAGCAAGAAACCAAAAAACTGTTAACTTAATTAAGCGTTTGCATATAAGCAAATTTAATACTATTAGTATTATTATTATTAATGTTATTGTTATTAATATGACGATTAAAGACGACTCTGAAATCTTTAGTGACTTTTATGTCTTCTTCTTTTTCCTCTACTAAAGTGTTAGACACAATTAATTTAGTTTAATTTCAGTATTTCAAACATTTTATTTTAAAGCAAATTTTTGTTAAATATTATTTAAATCCATTTCTATAACTCGCTTATGCTTGGTCCTACAAGAGAAATGCTAAAAACTATTTTGTAGGAAATTTTATCAGCTTTAATTTTGAAGAAAAAATAAAAATTTATAGGAGTAACTGTTTTCGAGATATAAGCAAAAAACCAAAGTGAAAATTGTAACCGTTACTGAACAAAAATGTAATTCAGTTTTCAATGTTTGAGACGAAGACGAAAATGCAGCATTTAAAAACGACTCTGAAAACTTCAGTGACTTTTAAGTCACCTCCTTTTTTTTCTAATAAAGTATTGGACCCAATAAATTAAGTGTATTTTAAATCACAAGACATTTTCTGTTAAAGCACATTTTTTTTAAATATTGATTATTTTCAAACTTACATCTCGCTTATGGTTAGTCCTACATGAAAAATGCAAATAACTATTTTGTTGGAAATTTTATCAGCTTTAATTTTAGTAAAAAGATAAAAGTTGATAGGAGTAACTGTTTTCGAGATATAAGCAAGAAACCAAAAAACTGTTACCTTAATAAAGCGCTTGCATGTAAGCAGAATTAGTACTATTAGTATTATTATTATTAATGTTATTGTTATTAATATGACGACTAAAAACGATTCTGAAGACTTTGGTGACTTTTATGTCTTTTTCTTTTTTCTCTACTAAAGTGTTAGACACAATTAATTTAGTTTAATTTCAGTATTTCAAACATTTTATTTTAAAGCATATTTTTGTTAAATATTATTTAAATCCATCTCTATAACTCGCTTCTGCTTGGTCCTACAAGAAAAATGCAAATAACTATTTTGTAGGAAATTTTATCAGCTTGAATTTTAGTAAAAGGATATAAATTGATAGGAGTAACTGTTTTCGAGATATAAGCAAGAAACCAAAACACTGTTACCTTAATTAAGCGTTTGCATATAAGCAAATTTAGTACTATTAGTATTATTATTATTAATGTTATTGTTATTAATATGACGATTAAAGACGACTCTGAAATCTTTAGTGACTTTTATGTCTTCTTCTTTTTCCTCTACTAAAGTGTTAGACACAATTAATTTAGTTTAATTTCAGTATTTCAAACATTTTATTTTAAAGCAAATTTTTGTTAAATATTATTTAAATCCATCTCTATAACTCGCTTATGCTTGGTCCTACAAGAAAAATGCAAGTAACTATTTTGTAGGAAATTTTATCAGCATGAATTTTAGTAAAAGGATAAAAATTGATAGGAGTAACTGTTTTCGAGATATAAGCAAGAAACCAATACACTGTTACCTTAATTAAGCGTTTGCATATAAGCAAATTTAGTACTATTAGTATTATTATTAATAATGTTATTGTTATTAATATGACGATTAAAGACGACTCTGAAATCTTTAGTGACTTTTATGTCTTCTTCTTTTTCCTCTACTAAAGTGTTAGACACAATTAATTTAGTTTAATTTCAGTATTTCAAACATTTTATTTTAAAGCAAATTTTTGTTAAATATTATTTAAATCCATCTCTATAACTCGCTTATGCTTGGTCCTACAAGAAAAATGCAAATAACTATTTTGTAGGAAATTTTATCAGCTTGAATTTTAGTAAAAGGATAAAAATTGATAGGAGTAACTGTTTTCGAGATATAAGCAAGAAACCAAAAAACTGTTACCTTAATAAAGCGCTTGCATGTAAGCAGACTTAGTACTATTAGTATTATTATTATTAATGTTATTGTTATTAATATGACGACTAAAAACGATTCTGAAGACTTTGGTGACTTTTATGTCTTTTTCTTTTTTCTCTACTAAAGTGTTAGACACAATTAATTTAGTTTAATTTCAGTATTTCAAACATATTATTTTTAAGCAAGTTTTTGTTAAATATTATTTATATCCAACTTTATAACTCGCTTATGGTTGGTCCTACAAGAGAAATGCAAATAACTATTTTGTAGAAAATGTTATCCGCTTTAATTTTGAAAGAAAGATAAAAATTGATAGGAGTAACTGTTTTCGAGATATAAGCAAAAAACCAAAGTAAAAACTGTTACCGTTTCAGAACAAAAATGTAATTTAGTTTTCAATGTTTGAGACGAAGACGAAAATGCAGCATTTAAAATCGACTCTGAAGACTTCAGTGACTTATATGTCACTCCCTTTTTTTTCTAATAAAGTATTGGACCTAATAAATTAAGTGTATTTTAAATCACAAGACATTTTCTGTTAAAGCACTTCTTTTTTAAATATTAATTATTTTCAATCTTATATCTCGCTTATGGTTAGTCCTACATAAAAAATGCAAATAACTATTTTGTAGGAAATTTTATCAGCTTGAATTTTAGTAAAAAGATGAAAATTGATAGGAGTAACTGTTTTCGAGATATAAGCAAGAAACCAAAACACTGTTACCTTAATTAAGCGTTTGCATATAAGCAAATTTAGTACTATTGGTATTATTATTATTAATGTTATTGTTATTAATATGACGATTAAAGACGACTCTGAAATCTTTAGTGACTTTTATGTATTCTTCTTTTTCCTCTACTAAAGTGTTAGACACAATTAATTTAGTTTAATTTCAGTATTTCAAACATTTTATTTTAAAGCAAATTTTTGTTAAATATTATTTAAATCCATCTCTATAACTCGCTTATGCTTGGTCCTACAAGAAAAATGCAAATAACTATTTTGTAGGAAATTTTATCAGCTTTAATTTTAGTAAAAAGATAAAAATTGATAGAAGTAACTGTTTTCGAGATATAAGCAAGAAACCAAAAAACTGTTAACTTAATTAAGCGTTTGCATATAAGCAAATTTAGTACTATTAGTATTATTATTATTAATGTTATTGGTATTAATATGACGATTAAAGACGACTCTGAAATCTTTAGTGACTTTTATGTCTTCTTCTTTTTCCTCTACTAAAGTGTTAGACACAATTAATTTAGTTTAATTTCAGTGTTTCAAACATTTTATTTTAAAGCAAATTTTTGTTAAATATTATTTAAATCCATCTCTATAACTCGCTTATGCTTGGTCCTACAAGAAAAATGCAAATAACTATTTTGTAGGAAATTTTATCAGCTTTAATTTTAGTAAAAAGATAAAAATTGATAGGAGTAACTGTTTTCGAGATATAAGCAAAAAACCAAAGTAAAAACTGTTACCGTTTCAGAACAAAAATGTAATTCAGTTTTCAATGTTTGAGACGAAGACGAAAATGCAGCATTTAAAATCGACTCTGAAGACTTCAGTGACTTATATGTCACCCCCTTTTTTTTCTAATAAAGTATTGGACCTAATAAATTAAGTGTATTTTAAATCACAAGACATTTTCTGTTAAAGCACTTCTTTTTTAAATATTAATTATTTTCAATCTTATATCTCGCTTATGGTTAGTCCTACATAAAAAATGCAAATAACTATTTTGTAGGAAATTTTATCAGCTTGAATTTTAGTAAAAAGATAAAAATTGATAAGAGTAACTGTTTTCGAGATATAAGCAAGAAACCAAAACACTTTACCTTAATTAAGCGTTTGCATATAAGCAAATTTAGTACTATTGGTATTATTATTATTAATGTTATTGTTATAAATATGACGATTAAAGACGATTCTGAAATCTTTAGTGACTTTTATGTCTTCTTCTTTTTCCTCTACTAAAGTGTTAGACACAATTAATTTAGTTTAATTTCAGTATTTCAAACAATTTATTTTAAAGCAAATTTTTGTTAAATATTATTTAAATCTATCTCTATAACTCGCTTATGCTTGGTCCAACAAGAAAAATGCAAATAACTATTTTGTAGGAAATTTTATCAGCTTTAATTTTAGTAAAAAGATAAAAATTGATAGGAGTAACTGTTTTCGAGATATAAGCAAGAAACCAAAAAACGGTTACCTTAATAAAGCGCTTGCATATAAGCAGATTTAGTACTATTCGTATTATTATTATTAATGTTATTGTTATTAATATGACGACTAAAAACGATTCTGAAGACTTTGGTGACTTTTATGTCTTTTTCTTTTTTCTCTACTAAAGTGTTAGACACAATTAATTTAGTTTAATTTCAGTATTTCAAACATTTTATTTTTAAGCAAGTTTTTGTTAAATATTATTTATATCCAACTTTATAACTCGCTTATGGTTGGTCCTACAAGAGAAATGCAAATAACTATTTTGTAGGAAATGTTATCAGCTTTAATTTTGAAAGAAAGATAAAAATTGATAGGAGTAACTGTTTTCGAGATATAAGCAAAAAACCAAAGTAAAAACTGTTACCGTTTCAGAACAAAAATGTAATTCAGTTTTCAATGTTTGAGACGAAGACTAAACTGCAGCATTTAAAATCGACTCTAAAGACTTCAGTGACTTATATGTCACCCCCTTTTTTTTTCTAATAAAGTATTGGACCTAATAAATTAAGTGTATTTTAAATCACAAGACATTTTCTGTTAAAGCACTTCTTTTTTAAATATTAATTATTTTCCATCTTATATCTCGCTTATGGTTAGTCCTACATAAAAAATGCAAATAACTATTTTGTAGGAAATTTTATCAGCTTGAATTTTAGTAAAAAGATAAAAATTGATAGGAGTAACTGTTTTCGAGATATAAGCAAGAAACCAAAACACTGTTACCTTAATTAAGCGTTTGCATATAAGCAAATTTAGTACTATTGGTATTATTATTATTAATGTTATTGTTATTAATATGACGATTAAGAACAACTTTGAAACCTTTAGTGACTTTTATGTCTTCTCCTTTTTCCTATACTAAAGTGTTAGACTCAATTAATTTAGTTTAATTTCGGTGTTTCAAACATTTTATTTTAAAGCAAATTTTTGTTAAATATTATTTATATCCAACTCTATAACTCGTTTATGGTTGGTCCTACAAGAAAAATGCAAATAACTATTTTGTAGGAAATTTTATCAGCTTTAATTTTGAAAAAAAGATAAAAATTGATAGGAGTAACTGTTTTCGAGATATAAGCAAAAAACCAATAAGAAAACTGTGACTGTTACTGAACAAAAATATAATTCAGTTTTCAATGTTTGAGACGAAGACTAAACTGCAGCATTTAAAAACGACTCTGAAGATTTCAGTGACTTTTATGTCACTTTCTTTTTCTTCTAATAAAGTATTAGACCCAATAAATTAAGTGTATTTTAAATCACAAGACATTTTCTGTTAATGCACTTTTTTTTTAAATATTAATTATTTTCAATCATATATCTCGCTTATGGTTAGTCTTACATGAAAAATGCAAATAACTATTTTGTAGGAATTTTTATCAGCTTTAATTTTAGTAAAAAGATAAAAATTGATAGGAGTAACTGTTTTCGAGATATAAGCAAGAAACCAAAAAACTGTTACCTTAATAAAGCGCTTGCATATAAGCAAATTTAGTACTATTAATATTATTATTATTAATGTTATTGATATTAATATGACGACTAAAAACGACTCTGAAGACTTTGGTGACTTTTATGTCTTTTCCTTTTTTCTATACTAAAGTGTTAGACCCAATTAATTTAGTTTAATTTCGGTTTTTCAAACATTTTATTTTAAAGCAAATTTTTGTTAAATATTAAAATCTATAAAATGGCTTAGATTGCCTAAAAACACAGATCACACATGATCTTTTGCATAGAAATGAGAAAACGCTCATATAACACAAAATAAGCTTCATTTTGGCTTAGAAAACTAAGCTTACTTTTACTACTACTATTATTATTATGTTTATTATTATTATTATTATTACTATTATTATTATTATTATTATTACTATTATTATTATTATTATTATTATTATTATTATTATTATTATTATTATTATTATTATTATTATTATTATTATTATTATTATTATTATTATTATTATTATTATTATTATTATTATTATTATTATTAATATTATTATTATTAAAAACCGATTATAACTTTTGTATAGTAAATGTTTTTATACCAGTTTTAAAATGAGTTATTAATTTTAGACAATTTCTTGCCTAAAAACACAGATCACAGATGATCTCTTGTATAGAAATGAGAAAACGCTCAGATAACACAAAATAAGCATCATTTTTGCTTAGAAAAACTAAGCTTTAATTTAGAAAGAAATTTATTATTATAAGTGTTATTATCATTATTATTATTATTATTATTATTATTATTGTTTCTTTTATTACTATTATTATTATTATTATTATTATTATTATTATTATTATTATTATTATTAACTTTTGTATAGTAAATGTTTTTACACCAGTTTTAAAATGAGTTATTAATTTTATTCAATTTCTTGCCTAAAAACACAGATCACAGATGATCTCTTGCATAGAAATGAGAAAACGCTCATATAACACACAAAATAAGCATCATTTTTGCTTAGAAAAACTAAGCTTTAATTTAGAAAGAAATTCATTATTATAAGTATTATTATCATTATTATTATTATTATTATTATTATTATTATTATTACTATTATTATTATTATTATTATTATTATTATTATTATTATTATTATTATTATTATTATTATTATTATTATTATTATTATTATTATTACTTTTGTATAGTAAATGTTTTTATACCAGTTTTAAAATGAGTTATTAATTTTAGACAATTTCTTGCTTAAAAATACAGATCACAGATGATTTCTTGCATAGAAATGAGAAACCGCTCATATAACACACAAAATAAGCTTCATTTTTGCTTAGAAAACTAAGCTTACTTTTATTTCTATTATTATTTTTATTATTATTATTATTATTATTATTATTATTATTATTATTATTATTATTATTATTATTATTATTGTTATTATTATTATTATTATTAATAACTTATATTAAACAGACAGAAAACGTCGTATTCTGACACAAAAAAACGAATTACGTTATAGACTTGACGAAAACGGCGTATCTCGGACTCTTATAGGACTCTTATAGGGTCAAAAAGTATCAGTTTGCATTAAAACAAATTATTTTTGTTGACTCTCAGTCTGAATTGTTCATCAGTTCAAACAAAAACGGCTTACTTTAGACGATCTTTTGCTTTGAACAAGAAAACTTACATCGAACAGACTAAAAACGTATTAATCTGGCATAAAAGAGCAATTTATGTATCACTTTGGATAAAGGCAGCTAATCCTATTCGTTTCATTGCTTAAAATAGACAAAATTGTTAATAAATCTAACAAAAACGCTGTATTCTAGCACAAAATACTAATTACATTATAGTTTCGACGAGAATAGCTTATTTGGAATGATTCTATGCTTCCAAACGAGTAAATTTTTAATAAACAGGTGCCAAACATCATGTTTTGTCCTATAAAGACATTTTATATTGCAGTTTGTATTAAAACAAAATATTTTCGTTGATTCTTTGTTAGAAGCAGCAAACCTAACATTAAAGAATCTGAAAACTTTGTATTCGGACACAAACCACCGAATTTTGTTTCAGTTTAGACAAAAACGGTTGATTTTCGACAATATTTTGCTTTGAACAAGAAAGCTTATATCAAACTGACTATAAACGTCTTATTTTAGCACAAAACAAAAGATTTGCGTTATAGTCTTAAAGCTGATTCATGCCACAGTTTTGATAAAAACCAATTATTTTTGTTAATTCATTGTTACAAACAAGAAACCTTACATCAAAGAAACTGAAAACCCCTTATTTAGGCACAGAAATTCGAATTACGTTTCAGTCTGGACAAAAACTGCTTATTTTAGACGATCCTTTGTTTTGAACACGAAAACTTACATTAAAAAGATTAAAAACGTCTTATTCTGGCTGAAAACTGCAAATTATATATTACTCTAGATAAAAGCAATTTATCCTGATTACTCCTTTACTTAGAATAGTGTAAACTTGTTTAAAACTTAATGAAAACTTTAAATTTCGTCTCAAAGAAATAATTTACGTTATAGTTTTGACCAGCACTGTTTATTTCAAACGAAATTATGATTCGAAACTAAAGAACTTTTATGGGGCAGATGCAAAACCACATATTACCATATAAAGCGTTGTTTTAAAGCAAAGTATTACCTTTTGCAACAAGAAATTTCACGTCAAAGAAACTGAAAACTTCGTATCCATACATAAATATCTAATTACGTATCAGTTTAGGCAAATACAGCTTATTTTAAACGATTCCTTGCTATAAACAAGAAAAATTTTATCAAGCATATTGAAAACGTCTTATTCTCGAAAATAAGAGCAAATTATGTATCAGTTTTAACAAAAGCGGATTACTCTGTTTGATTCTATGCTTAGAGTAGAGTAAACCACTATAAAACGTAATGAAAACTCTATATTCAAGCTCAAAAGAACAAATTACGTTATAGTTTTGACAAAAAAAAATATTTCGGACGATTACATACTTCGAAGTAAGCAAACTTTAATTGAACATGTGCAAAAGCTAATACTTTGCTTTAAAATAATGATTTATGTGGTAATATGGTATTTTGCATCTGTCCTATAAAAGTTTACCCGTTTCGCTCTATTGAATCATTAGAAATAAATTATTTTGACACAACAACAACACAAATAATTTGTTTTTGTTTAAACTGTAACATAAGTCGCTTTTATAAAACGAACTAAGACGTTTGGCATCTGTTTAGTGAAAGTTTTCTCGTTTGGAGGCATAAAATCGTTTGAAATTAACAGTTCTGGTCAAAACTATAACGTAAATTATTTCTTTGTATCACTTTAAAGATTTGCGTTATAGTCTTGACGAGAACTGTTAATTTCAAACGATTCTATGCTTTGAAACCAGTATACTTTCACTGAACAGAGGCAAAACGTCTGATTTCGCCTTTAAAAAACGATTTATGTCACAGTTTGGATTAAAACCAATGATTTTCGTTTATTCATTGTTACAAACAAGAAACCTTACATCAAAGAAACTGAAAACCTCTTATTCAGGCCCAGAAAATCAAATTACGTTTCAGTCTGGACACAAATTGCTTATTTTAGACGATTCTTTCTTTTGAACACGAAAACTTACATTAAAAAGATTAAAAACGTCTTATTCTGGCTCAAAACTGCAAATTATGTATTACTTTGGATAAAAGCAGTTTATCCTGATTACTCCTTTGCTTAGAATAGAGCAAATTTGTATAAAACTTAATGAAAACTTTAAATTTCGTCTCAAAGAAATAATTTACGTTATAGTTTTGACCAGAACTGTTAATTTCAAACGATTTTATGCCCCCAAACGAGAAAACTTTCACTAAACAGATGCCAAACGTCTTAGTTCGTTTTATAAAAACGACATGTTACAGTTTAATCAAAAAAATTATTTTCGTTGTTGTGTCAAAATAATTTATTTCGAATGATTCAATGGAGCGAAACGAGTAAACTTTTATAGGACAGATGCAAAATACCATATTACCACATAAATCGTTATTTTAAAGCAAAGTATTAGCTTTTGCACTTGTTCAATTAAAGTTTGCTTACTTCGAAGTATGTAGTCGTCCGAAATAATTTTTTTTTGTCAAAACTATAACGTAATTTGTTTTTTTGAGCTTGAATATAGAGTTTTCATTACGTTTTATAGTAGTTTACTCTACTCTAAGCATAGAATCAAACAGAGTAATCCGCTTTTGTTAAAACTGATACATAATTTGCTCTTATTTTCGAGAATAAGACATTTTCAATATGTTTGATAAAATTTTTCTTGTTTATAGCAAGGAATCGTTTAAAATAAGCTGTATTTGCCTAAACTGATACGTAATTCGATATTTGTGCATGGATACGATGTTTTCAGTTTCTTTGACGTGAAATTTCTTGTTGCAAAAGATAATACTTTGCTTTAAAACAACGCTTTATATGGTAATATGTGGTTTTGCATCTGCCCCATAAAAGTTCATTAGTTTCGAATCATAAAATCGTTTGAAATAAACAGTGCTGGTCAAAACTAAAACGTAAATTATTTCTTTGAGACGAAATTTAAAGTTTTTATTAAGTTTTATACAAGTTTACTCTATACTAAGTAAAGGAGTAATCAGGATAAATTGCTTTTATCTAGAGTAATATATAATTTACAGTTTTCAGCCAGAATAAGACGTTTTTAATCTTTTTAATGTAAGTTTTTGTATTCAAAACAAAGGATCGTCTAAAGTAAGCAGTTTTTGTCCAGACTGAAACGTAATTCGAATTTCTGTGCCTGAATAAGGGGTTTTCAGTTACTTTGATGTAAGGTTTCATGTTTGTAACAATGAATTAACGAAAATAATTGGTTTTTATCCAAACTGTGGCATGAATCGTTTTTAAAAGGCGAAATAAGATGTTTTTCCTCTGTACAGTGAAAGTTTACTCGTTTCAAAGCATAGAACCGTTTGAAATTAACAGCTCTCGTTAAGACTATTACGCAAACCTTTTGTTTTGTGCTAAAATAAGACGTTTTTAGTCAGTTTGATATAAGTTTTCTTGTTCAAAGCAAAATATTGTCGAAAATCAACCGTTTTTGTCTAAACTGATACAAAATTCGGTGGTTTGTGTCCGAATACAAAGTTTTCAGATTCTTTAATGTTAGGTTTGCTGCTTCTAACAAAGAATCAACGAAAATATTTTGTTTTAATACAAACTGCAATATAAAATGTCTTTATAGGACAAAACATGATGTTTGGCATCTGTTTAATAAAAATTTACTCGTTTGGAAGCATAGAATCATTCCAAATAAGCTATTCTCGTCGAAACTATAATGTAATTAGTATTTTGTGCTAGAATACAGAGTTTTTGATAGATTTATTAACAATTTTGTCTATTTTAAGCAATGAAACGAATAGGATTAGCTGCCTTTATCCAAAGTGATACATAAATTGCTCTTTTAGGCCAGATTAATACGTTTTTAATCTGTTCGATGTAAGTTTTCTTGTTCAAAGCAAAAGATCGTCTAAAATAAGCCGTTTTTGTTTGAACTGATAAACAATTCAGACTGAGACTCAACAAAAATAATTTGTTTTAATCCAAACTGATACTTTTTGACCCTATAAGAGTCCTATAAGAGTCCGAGATACGCCGATCTCGTCAAGTCTATAACGTAATTCGTTTTTTTGTGTCAGAATACGACGTTTTCTGTCTGTTTAATATAAGTTTTTAATAATAATAATAGTAACAATAATAATAATAATAATAATAATAATAATAATAATAATAATAGTAATAATAATAATAAAAATAATAGTAATAATAATAATAATAATAATAATAATAATAATAGTAACATAAGTAATAATAATAATAATACTTTTAATAAGGAAAAATGGAGCTTATTTTGTGTGTTACATGAGCGTTTTCTCATTTCTATGCAAAAGATCATGTGTGATCTGTGTTTTTAGGCAATCTAACCCATTTTATAGTTTTTAATATTTAACAAAAATTTGCTTTAAAATAAAATGTTTGAAAAACTGAAATTAAACTAAACTAATTGTGTCTAACACTTTTGTAGAGGAAAAAGGAGGAGACATAAAAGTCACTAAAGTCTTAGAGTTGTCTTTAGTCGTCATATTAATAACAATAACATTTATAATAACAATACTAGTAGTACTAAATTTGCTTATATGCAAGCGCTTACTTAAGGTAACAGTTTTTTTGTTTTTTGCTTATATCTCGAAAACAGTTACTCCTAACAATTTTTACTTTTTCACCAAAATTAAAGGTGATAAAATTTCCTACAAAATAGTTATTTGCATTTTTCATGTAGAACTAACCATAAGCGAGATATAAGTTTGAAAATAATTAATAATTAAAAAAAAGTGTTTTAACAGAAAATGTCTTGTGATTTAAAATACACTTAATTTATTGGGTCCAATACTTTATTAGAAAAAAAAGGAGGTAACATAAAAGTCACTGAAGTCTTCAGAGTCGTTTTTAAATGCTGCATTTTTGTCTTCGTCTCAAACATTGAAAACTGAATTACATTTTTGTTCAGTAACAGTTACAGTTTTCTTATTGGTTTTTTGCTTATATCTCGAAAACAGTTACTCCTATCAAATTTTATCTTTCTTTCAAAATTAAAGCTGATAAAATTTCCAACAAAATAGTTATTTACATTTTTCTTGTAGGACCAAGCATAAACGAGTTATAGAGTTGGATATAAATAATATTTAACAAAAATTTGCTTTAAAATAAAATGCTTGAAAAACCGGAATTAAACTAAATTAATTGTGTCTAACACTTTAGTAGAGGAAAAAGGAGAAAACATAAAAGTCACTAAATGTTTCAGAGTCGTATTTAGTCGTCATATTAATAACAATAACATTAATAATAATAATACTAATAGTACTAAATTTGCTTATATGCAAACGCTTAATTAAGGTAACAGTTTTTTGGTTTCTTGCTTATATCTCGAAAACAGTTACTTCTATCAATTTTTATCTTTTTTTCAAAATTAAAGCTGATAAAATTTCCTACAAAATAGTTATTTGCATTTTTTTGTAGGACCAACCATAAGCGAGTTATAGAGTTGGATATAAATAATCTTTAACAAAAATTTGCTTTAAAATAAAATGTTTGAAAAACCGAAATTAAACTAAACTAAGACTAACACTTTAGTAGAGGTAAAAGAAGAAGACATAAAAGTCACCAAAGTCTTGAGAGTCGTTTTTAGTCGTCATATTAATAACAATAACATTAATAATAATAATACTAATATTACTAAATTTGCTTATATGCAAGCGCTTAAATAAGGTAACAGTTTTATGTTTTCTTGCTTATATCTCGAAAACAGTTACTCCTATCAATTTTTAAATTTTTACTAAAATTAAAGCAAGCTGATAAAATTTTATACAAAATAGTAATTTGCATTTTTTATGTAGGACTAACCATAAGCGAGATATAAGTTTGAAAATAATTAATATTTAAAAAAAAGTGCTTTAACAGAAAATGTCTTGTGATTTAAAATACATTTAATTTAATGGGTCCAATACTTTATTAGAAGAAAAAGGAGGAAGCATAAAAGTCACTGAAGTCTTCAGAGTCGTTTTTAAATGCTGCATTTTCGTCTTCGTCTCAAACATTGAAAACTGAATTACATTTTTGTTAAGTAACTGTAACAGTTTCCACTTTGGTTTTTTGCTTATATCTCAAAAACACCAAAATAGTTATTTACATTTTTCTTGTAGGACCAAGCATAAGCAAGTTATAGAGTTGGATATAAATAATATTAAACAAAAATTTGCTTTAAAATAAAATGTTTGAAAAACCGAAATTAAACTAAATTAATTGTGTCTAACACTTTAGTAGAAAAAAAAGGAAGAGACATAAAAGTCACTAAAGTCTTCAGAATCGTCTTTAGTCGTCATATTAATGACAATAACATTAATAATAACAATACTATTAGTACTAAATTTGCTTATATGCAAGCGCTTAATTAAGGTAACAGTTTTTTTGTTGTTTGCTTATATCTCGAAAACAGTTACTCCTATCAGTTTTTACCTTTTCACCAAAATTAAAGCTGATAAAATTTCCTTCAAAATCGTTATTTGCATTTTTCATGTAGAACTAACCATAAGCAAGATATAAGTTTGAAAATAATTAATAATTAAAAAAAATGTGCTTTAACAGAAAATGTCTTGTGATTTAAAATACACTTAATTTATTGGGTCCAATACTTAATTAGAAGAAAAAGGAGGTGACAGTAAATGCTGCATTTTCGTCTTCGTCTCAAACATTAAATACTGAATTACATTTTTGTTTAGTAACTGTTAGAGTTTTCACTTTGGTTTTTTGCTTATATCTCGAAAACAGTTACTCCTATCAATTTTTATCTTTTCTTCAAAATTAAAGCTGATAAAATTTTTTACAAAATAGTTTTTTACATTTTTTTGTAGGACCAACTATAAGCGAGTTATAGAGTTGGATATAAATAATCTTCAACAAAAATTTGATATTAAATAAAATGTTTTAAAAACCGAAATTAAACTAAATTAATATTAAAATAATTATTAATATTATTATTATTAAAAACCGACTATAACTTTTGTATAGCAAATGTTTTTATACCAGTTTTAAAATTTAATTTTAGACAATTTCTTGCCTAAAAACACAGATCACAGATGATCTCTTGCATCGAAATGAGAAAACGCTCAGATAACACAAAATAAGCTTCATTTTTCCTTAGAAAAACTAAGCTTTAATTTAGAAAGAAATTCAATATTATAAGTATTATTATTATTATTATTATTATTATTATTATTACTTTTATTACTATTATTATTATTATTATTAAAAACCGATTATAACTTTTGTATGGTAAATGTTTTTTTTTAATCACAAGGCATTTTCTCTTAAAGCACTTTTTTTTTAAATATTAATTATTATCAAACTTATATCTCGCTTATGGTTAGTCCAACATGTAAAATGCAAATAACTATTTTGTAGGAAATTTTATCAGCTTTAGTTTTAGTAAAAAGATAAAAATTGATAGGAGCAACTGTTTTCGAGATATAAGCAAGAAACCAAAAAACTGTTACCTTAATTAAGCTCTTGCATATAAGCAAATATAGTACTATTAGTATTATTATTATTAATGTTATTGTTATTAATATGACGACTAAAGGCGACTCTGAAACCTTTAGTGACTTTTATGTCTTTTTCTTTTTCCTCTACTAAAGTGTTAGACACAATTAATTTAGTTTAATTTCAGTTTTTCAAACACTTAATTTTAAAGCAAATTTTTGTTAAAGATTATTTATATCTAACTCTTTAACTCGCTTACGGTAGGTCTTACAAAAGAAATGCATTTAACTATTTTGTAGGAAATTTTATCAGCTTTAATTTTGAAAGAAAGATAAAAATTGATAAGAGTAAACGTTTTCGAGATATAAGCAAAAAACCAATGTGAAAACTGTTACAGTTACTGAACAAAAATGTAATTCAGTTTTCAATGTTTGAGACGAAGACGAAAATGCATCATTTACAAACGACTCTAAAAACTTCAGTGACCTTTCTGTCACCTCCTTTTTCTTCTAATAAAGTATTGGACCCAATAAATTAAGTGTATTTTAAATCACAAGTCATTTTCTGTTAAAGCACTTTTTTTTTAAATATTAATTATTTTCAAACTTATATCTTGCTTATGGTTAGTCCTACATGAAAAATGCAAATTACTATTTTGTAGGAAATTTTATCAGCTTTAATTTTAGTAAAAACATAAAAATTGATAGGAGTAACTGTTTTCGAGATATAAGCAAGAAACCAAAAAACTGTTACCTTAAATAAGCGCTTGCATATAAGCAAATTTAGTACTAAAAACAACTCTGAAGACTTTGGTGACTTTTATGTCTTCTCCTTTTTTCTCTACTAAAGTGTTAGACCCAATTAATTTAGTTTAATATCGGTTTTACAAACATTTTATTTTAAAGCAAATTTTTGTTTAAGATTATTTATATCCAACTCTATAACTTGCTTATGGTTGGTCTTACAAAAAATGCAAATAACTATTTTGTAGGAAATTTTATCAGCTTTAATTTTGAAAAAAAGATAAAAATTGATAGGAGTAACTGTTTTCGAGATATAAGCAAGAAACCAAAAAACTGTTACCTTAATTAAGCGTTTGCATATAAGCAAATTTAGTACTAAAAACAACTCTGAAGACTTTGGTGACTTTTATGTCTTCTCCTTTTTTCTCTACTAAAGTGATAGACCCAATTAATTTAGTTTAATATCGGTTTTACAACCATTTTATTTTAAAGCAAATTTTTGTTTAAGATTATTTATATCCAACTCTATAACTTGCTTATGTTTGGTCTTACAAAAAAATGCAAATAACTATTTTGTAGGAAATTTTATCAGCTTTAATTTTGAAAAAAAGATAAAAATTGATAGGAGTAACTGTTTTCCAGATATAAGCAAGAAACCAAAAAACTGTTACCTTAATTAAGCGTTTGCATATAAGCAAATTTAGTACTAAAAACAACTCTGAAGTCTTTGGTGACTTTTATGTCTTCTCCTTTTTTCTCTACTAAAGTGATAGACCCAATTAATTTAGTTTAATATCGGTTTTACAAACATTTTATTTTACAGCAAATTTTTGTTTAAGATTATTTATATCCAACTCTATAACTTGCTTATGTTTGGTCTTACAAAAAAAAGAAATAACTATTTTGTAGGAAATTTTATCAGCTTTAATTTTGAAAAAAAGATAAAAATTGATAGGAGTAACTGTTTTCGAGATATAAGCAAGAAACCAAAAAACTGTTACATTAATTAAGCGTTTGCATATAAGCTAATTTAGTACTAGTAGTATTATTATTATTAATGTTATTGTTATTAAAATGACGACTAAAAACGTCTCTGAAGACTTTGGTGACTTTTATGTCTTCTCTTTTTTCCTATACTAAAGTGTTAGACTCAATTAATTTAGTTTAATTTAGGTTTTTCAAACATTTTATTTTAAAGCAAATTTTTGTTGAAGATTATTTATATCCAACTCTATAACTCGCTTATGGTTGGTCTTACAAAAGAAATGCAAACAACTATTTTGTAGGAAATTTTATCAGCTTTAATTTTAGTAAAAAGATAAAAATTTATAGGAGTAACTGTTTTCGAGATATAAGCAAGAAACCAAAACACTGTTATCTTAATTATGCGTTTGCATATAAGCAAATTTAGTACTATTAGTATTATTATCATTAATGTTATTGTTATTAATATGACGACTAAAGACGACTCTGAAACCTTTAGTGACTTTTGTCTTTTTCTTTTTCCTCTACTAAAGTGTTAGACACAATTAAATTAGTTTAATTTCAGTTTTTCAAACATTTTATTTTAAAGCAAATTTTTGTTAAATATTATTTATATCCAACTCTATAACTCGCTTATGGTTGGTCCTACAAGAAAAATGCAAATAACGATTTTGTAGGAAATTTTATCAGCTTTAATTTTGAAAGAAAAATAAAAATTGATAAGAGTAATTGTTTTCGAGATATAAGCAAAAAACCAAAGTGAAAACTGTTACAGTTACTGAACAAAAATGTAATTCAGTTTTCATTGTTTGAGACGAAGACGAAAATGCAGCATTTAAAAACGACTCTTAAAACTTTAGTGACTTTTATGTCACCTCCCTTTTCTTCTAATAAAGTATTGGACCCAATAAATTAAGTGTATTATAAATCACAAGACATTTTCTGTTAAAGCACTTCTTTTTTAAATATTAATTATTTTCAAACTTATATCTCGCTTATGGTTAGTCCTACATAAAAAATGCAAATAACTATTTTGTAGGAAATTTTATCAGCTTTAATTTTTGTAAAAAGATAAAAATTGATAGGAGTAACTGTTTTCGAGATATAAGCAAGAAACTGTTGCCTTAATTAAGCGCTTGCATATAAGCAAATTTAGTACTATTAGTATTATTATCATTAATGTTATTGTTATTAATATAACGACTAAAGACGACTCTGAAACCTTTAGTGACTTTTATGTCTTTTTCTATTTCCTCTACTAAAGTGTAAGACCCAATTAATTTAGTTTAATATCGGTTTTTCAAACATTTTATTTTAAAGCAAATTTTTGTTAAAGATTATTTATATCCAACTCTATAACTCGCTTATGGTTGGTCCTACAAGAAAAATGCAAATAACGATTTTGTAGGAAATTTTATCAGCTTTAATTTTGAAAGAAAATTAAAAATTGATAGGAGTAACAGTTTTCGAGATATAAGCAAAAAACCAATAAGAAAACTGTAACTGTTACTGAACAAAAATGTAATTCAGTTTTCAATGTTTGAGACGAAGACGAAAATGCAGCATTTAAAATCGACTCTAAAGACTTCAGTGACTTTTATGTCACCTTCTTTTTCTTCTAATAAAGTATTGGACCCAATAAATTAAGTGTATTTTAAATCACAAGACATTTTCTGTTAAAGCACTTTTTTTTAAATATTAGTTATTTTCAAACTTATATCTCGCTTATGGTTAGTCCTACATAAAAAATGCAAATTACTATTTTGTAGGAAATTTTATCAGCTTTAATTTTAGTAAACAGATAAAAATTGATAGGAGTAACTGTTTTCGAGATATAAGCAAGAAACCAAAAAACTGTTAACTTAATTAAGCGTTTGCATATAAGCAAATTTAGTACTATTAGTATTATTATTATTAATGTTATTGTTATTAATATGACGATTAAAGACGACTCTGAAACCTTTAGTGACTTTTATGGGTTCTTCTTTTTCCTCTACTAAAGTGTTAGACACAATTAATTTAGTTTAATTTCAGTATTTCAAACATTTTATTTTAAAGCAAATTTTTGTTAAATATTATTTATATCCATCTCTATAACTCGCTTATGCTTGGTCCTACATGAATAATGCAAATAACTATTTTGTTGGAAATTTAATCAGCTTTAATTTTGAAAAAAAGATAAAATTTGATAGGAGTAACTGTTTTCGAGATATAAGCAAAAAACCAATAAGAAAACTGTAACTGTTACTGAACAAAAATGTAATTCAGTTTTCAATGTTTGAGACGAAGACAAAAATGCAGCATTTAAAAACGACTCTAAAGACTTCAGTGACTTTTATGTCACCTTTTTTTTCTTCTAATAAAGTATTAAACCCAATAAATTAAGTGTATTTTAAATCACAAGACATTTTCTGTTAAAACACTTTTTTTTAATTATTAATTATTTTCAAACTTATATCTCGCTTATGGTTAGTTCTACATGAAAAATGCCAATAACTATTTTGTAGGGAATTTTATCACCTTTAATTTTGGTGAAAAAGTAAAAATTGATAGGAGTAACTGTTTTCGAGATATAAGCAAAAAACAAAAAAACTGTTACCTTAATTAAGCGCTTGCATATAAGCAAATTTAGTACTACTAGTATTGTTATTATAAATGTTATTGTTATTAATATGACGACTAAAGACAACTCTAAGACTTTAGTGACTTTTATGTCTCCTCCTTTTTCCTCTACTAAAGTGTTAGACACAATTAATTTAGTTTAATTTCAGTTTTTCAAACATTTTATTTTAAAGCAAATATTTGTTCAATATTAAAAACTATAAAATGGCTTAGATTGCCAAAAAACACAGATCACACATGATCTTTTGCATAGAAATGCGAAAACGCTCATGTAACACACAAAATAAGCTCCATTTTTCCTTATTAAAAGTATTATTATTATTATTACTTATGTTACTATTACTATTATTATTATTATTATTATTATTACTATTATTTTTATTATTATTATTACTATTATTATTATTATTATTAATGTTATTATTATTATTATTAATATAATTATTATTAAAAACCGATTATAACTTTTGTATAGTAAATGTTTTTATACCAGTTTTAAAATGAGTTATTAATTTTAGACAATTTCTTGTCTAAAAACACAGATCACAGATGATCTCTTGCATAGAAATGAGAAAACGCTCAGATAACACAAAATAAGCATCATTTTTGCTTAGAAAAACTAAGCTTTAATTTAGAAAGAAATTCATTATTATAAGTATTATTATCATTATTATTATTATTATTATTATTATTATTATTATTATTATTATTATTATTATTATTATTATTATTATTATTATCATTATTTTTATTATTATAATTATTATTATTATTATTATTATTATTATTATTATTATTAACTTTTGTATAGTAAATGTTTTTATACCAGTTTTAAAATGAGTTATTAATTTTAGACAATTTCTTGCCTAAAAACACAGATCACAGATGATTTCTTGCATAGAAATGAAAAAACGCTCATATAACACACAAAATAAGCTTCATTTTTGCTTACAAAACTAAGCTTACTTTTATTACTATTATTATTTTCATTATTATTATTATTAATATTATTATTATTATTCTTACTATTATTATTATTATTATTATTATTATTATTATTGTTATTATTATTATTATTAAAAACTTATATTAAACAGACAGAAAACGTCGTATTCTGTCACAAAAAAACGAATTACGTTATAGACTTGACGAGAACGGCGTATCTCGGA
Organism: Tribolium castaneum; assembly: GCF_031307605.1. NCBI lineage: Eukaryota > Metazoa > Arthropoda > Insecta > Coleoptera > Tenebrionidae > Tribolium > Tribolium castaneum. The sequence goes on along the minus strand of NW_026986634.1, from coordinate 1,241,585 downwards.
CACTTATAGGACTCTTATAAGGTCAAAAAGTATCAGTTTGGATTAAAACAAATTATTTTTGTTGAGTCTCAGTCTAAATTGTTTATCAGTTTAAACAAAAACGGCTTATTTTAGACGATCTTTTGCTTTGAACAAGAAAACTTACATCGAACAGACTAAAAACGTATTAATCTGGCCTAAAAGAGCAATTTATGTATCTCTTTGGATAAAGGCAGCTAATCCTATTCGTTTCATTGCTTAAAATAGACAAAATTGTTAATAAATCTAACAAAAACGCTGTATTCTAACACAAAATACTAATTACATTATAGTTTCGACGAGAATAGCTTATTTGGAATGATTCTATGCTTCCAAACGAGTAAATTTTTATTAAACAGATGCCAAACATCATGTTTTGTCCTATAAACACATTTTATATTGCAGTTTGTATTAAAACAAAATATTTTCGTTGATTCTTTGTTAGAAGCAGCAAACCTAACATTAAAGAATCTGAAAACTTTGTATTCGGACACAAACCACCGAATTTTGTATCAGTTTAGACAAAAACGGTTGATTTTCGACAATATTTTGCTTTGAACAAGAAAACATATCAAACTGACTAAAAACGTCTTATTTTAGTACAAAACAAAAGATTTGCGTTATAGTCTTAAAGCTGATTCATGCCACAGTTTGGATAAAAACCAATTATTTTCGTTAATTCATTGTTACAAACATGAAACCTTACATCAAAGAAACTGAAAACCCCTTATTTAGGCACAGAAATTCGAATTACGTTTCAGTCTGGACAAAAACTGCTTACTTTAGACGATCCTTTGTTTTGAATACAAAAACTTACATTAAAAAGATTAAAAACGTCTTATTCTGGCTGAAAACTGCAAATTATATATTACTCTAGATAAAAGCAATTTATCCTGATTACTCCTTTATTTAGAATAGAGTAAACTTGTATAAAACTTAATGAAAACTTTAAATTTCGTCTCAAAGAAATAATTTACGTTATAGTTTTAACCAGCACTGTTTATTTCAAACGATTTTATGATTCGAAACTAATGAACTTTTATGGGGCAGATGCAAAACCACATATTACCATATAAAGCGTTGTTTTAAAGCAAATTATTACCTTTTGCAACAAGAAATTTCACGTCAAAGAAACTGAAAACATCGTATCCATGCACAAATATCGAATTACGTATCAGTTTAGGCAAATACAGCTTATTTTAAACGATTCCTTGCTATAAACAAGAAAAATTTTATCAAACATATTGAAAATGTCTTATTCTTGAAAATAAGAGCAAATTATGTATCAGTTTTAACAAAAGCGGATTACTCTGTTTGATTCTATGCTTAGAGTAGAGTAAACTACTATAAAACGTAATGAAAACTTTATATTCAAGCTCAAAAGAACAAATTACGTTATAGTTTTGAGAAAAAAAAATTGAACAAGTGCAAAAGCTAATACTTTGCTTTAAAATAACGATTCATGTGGTAATATGGTATTTTGCATCTGTACTATAAAAGTTTACTCGTTTCGCTCCATTGAATCATTCGAAATAAATTATTTTGACACAACAACGAAAATAATTATTTGTTTAAACTGTAACATGTCGTTTATATAAAACGAACTAAGACGTTTGGCAACTGTTTAGTGAAAGTTTTCTCGTTTGGGGGCATAAAATCGTTTGAAATTAACAGTTCTGGTCAAAACTAAACGTAAATTATATCTTTGAGGCGAAATTTAAAGTTTTCATTAAGTTTTATACAAGTTTGCTCTATTCTAAGCAAAGGAGTAATCAGGATAAACTGCTTTTATCCAAAGTAATACATAATTTGCAGTTTTGAGCCAGAATAAGACGTTTTTAATCTTTTTAATGTAAGTTTTCGTGTTCAAAAGAAAGAATCGTCTAAAATAAGCAATTTGTGTCCAGACTGAAACGTAATTTGATTTTCTGGGCCTGAATAAGAGGTTTTCAGTTTCTTTGATGTAAGGTTTCTTGTTTGTAACAATGAATAAACGAAAATCATTGGTTTTAATCCAAACTGTGAACTCTTAATTTCAAACGATTTTATGCCCCCAAACGAGAAAACTTTCACTAAACAGATGCCAAACGTCTTAGTTCGTTTTATAAAAACGACTTATGTTACAGTTTAAACAAAAACAAATTATTTTCGTTGTTGTTGTGTCAAAATAATTTATTTCGAATGATTCAATGGAGCGAAACGAGTAAACTTTTATAGGACAGATGCAAAATACCATATTACCACATAAATCGTTATTTTAAAGCAAAGTATTAGCTTTTGCACTTGTTCAATTAAAGTTTGCTTACTTCGAAATATGTAGTCGTCCGAAATAATTTTTTTTGTCAAAACTATAACGTAATTTGTTCTTTTGAGCTTGAATATAGAGTTTTCATTACGTTTTATAGTAGTTTACTCTACTCTAAGCATAGAATCAAACAGAGTAATCTGCTTTTGTTAAAACTGATACATAATTTGCTCTTATTTTCGAGAATAAGACATTTTCAATATGTTTGATAAAATTTTTCTTGTTTATAGAAAGGAATCGTTTAAAATAAGCTGTATTTGCCTAAACTGATACGTAATTCGATATTTGTGCATGGATACGATGTTTTCAGTTTCTTTGACGTGAAATTTCTTGTTGCAAAAGGTAATAATTTGCTTTAAAACAACGCTTTATATGGTAATATGTGATTTTGCATCTGCCTCATAAAAGTTCATTAGTTTCGAATCATAAAATCGTTTGAAATAAACAGTGCTGGTCAAAACTATAACGTAAATTATTTCTTTGAGACGAAATTTAAGGTTTTCATTAAGTTTTATAAAAGTTTACTCTATTCTAAGGAAAGGAGTAATCAGGATAAATTGCTTTTATCTAGAGTAATATATAATTTGCAGTTTTCAGCCAGAATAAGACGTATTTAATCTTTTTAATGTAAGTTTTTGTATTTAAAACAAAGGATCGTCTAAAGTAAGCAGTTTTTGTCCAGACTGAAACGTAATTCGAATTTCTGTGCCTGAATAAGGGGTTTTCAGTTACTTTGATGTAAGGTTTCATGTTTGTAACAATGAATTAACGAAAATAATTGGTTTTTATCCAAATTGTGACATGAATTGTTTTTAAAAGGCGAAATAAGATGTTTTTCCGCTGTACAGTGAAAGTTTACTCGTTTCAAAGCATAGAACCGTTTGAAATTAACAGCTCTCGTTAAGACTATAACGCAAATCTTTTGTTTTGTGCTCAAATAAGACGTTTTTAGTCAGTTTGATATAATTTTTCTTGTTCAAAGCAAAATATTGTCGAAAATCAACCGTTATTGTCTAAACTGATACAAAATTCGGTGGTTTGTGTCCGAATACAAAGTTTTCAGATTCTTTAATGTTAGGTTTGCTGCTTCTAACAAAGAATCAACGAAAATATTTTGTTTTAATACAAACTGCAATATAAAATGTCTTTATAGGACAAAACATGATGTTTGGCATCTGTTTAATAAAAATTTACTCGTTTGGAAGCATAGAATCATTCCAAATAAGCTATTCTCGTCGAAACTATAATGTAATTAGTATTTTGTGCTAGAATACAGCGTTTTTGTTAGATTTATTAACAATTTTGTTTATTTCAAGCAATAAAACGAATAGGATTAGCTGCCTTTATTCAAAGTGATACATAAATTGCTCTTTTATGCCAGATTAATACGTTTTTAGTCTGTTCGACGTAAGTTTTCTTGTTCAAAGCAAAAGATCGTCTAAAATAAGCCGTTTTTGTTTGAACTGATAAACAATTCAGACTGAGACTCAACAAAAATAATTTGTTTTAATCCAAACTGATACTTTTTGAGCCTATAAGAGTCCTATAAGAGTCCGAGATACGCCGTTCTCGTCAAGTCTATAACGTAATTCGTTTTTTTGTGTCAGAATACGACGTTTTCTGTCTGTTTAATATAAGTTTTTAATAATAATAATAATAACAATAATAATAATAATAATAATAATAATAATAATAGTAATAATAATAATAATATTAATAATAATAATAATGAAAATAATAATAGTAATAAAAGTAAGCTTAGTTTTCTAAGCAAAAATGAAGCTTATTTTGTGTGTTATATGAGCGTTTTCTCATTTCTATGCAAGAAATCATCTGTGATCTGTGTTTTTAGGCAAGAAATTGTCTAAAATTAATAACTCATTTTAAAACTGGTATAAAAACATTTACTATACAAAAGTTAATAATAATAATAATAATAATAATAATAATAATAATAATAATAATAATAATAGTAATAATAATAATAATAGTAATAAAAGTAAGCTTAGTTTTCTAAGCAAAAATGAAGCTTATTTTGTGTTATATGAGCGTTTTCTCATTTCTATGCAAGAGATCATCTGTGATCTGTGTTTTTAGGCAAGAAATTGTCTAAAATTAATAACTCATTTTAAAACTGGTATAAAAACATTTACTATACATAAGTTATAATCGGTTTTTAATAATAATAATATTAATAATAATAATAATAATAATAATAATAATAATAATAATAATAATAATAATAGTAATAATAATAATAATAATAATAGTAATAATAATAATAATAATAATAATAATAATAATAATAATAGTAATAGTAACATAAGTAATAATAATAATAATACTTTTAATAAGGAAAAATGAAGCTTATTTTGTGTGTTACATGAGCGTTTTCTCATTTCTATGCAAAAGATCATGTGTGATCTGTGTTTTTAGGCAATCTAAGCCATTTTATAGTTTTTAATATTTAACAAAAATTTGCTTTAAAATAAAATGTTTGAAAAACTGAAATTAAACTAAATTAATTGTGTCTAACACTTTAGTAGAGGAAAAAGGAGGAGACATAAAAGTCACTATAGTCTTAGAGTTGTCTTTAGTCGTCATATTAATAACAATAACATTTATAATAACAATACTAGTAGTACTAAATTTGCTTATATGCAAGCGCTTAATTAAGGTAACAGTTTTTTTGTTTTTTGCTTATATCTCGAAAGCAGTTACTCCTATCAATTTTTACTTTTTCACCAAAATTAAAGGTGATAAAATTTCCTACAAAATAGTTATTTGCATTTTTCATGTAGAACTAACCATAAGCGAGATATAAGTTTGAAAATAATTAATAATTAAAAAAAAGTGTTTTAACAGAAAATGTCTTGTGATTTAAAATACACTTAATTTATTGGGTTCAATACTTTATTAGAAGAAAAAGGAGGTGACATAAAAGTCGCTGAAGTCTTCAAAGTCGTTTTTAAATGCTGCATTTTTGTCTTCGTCTCAAACATTGAAAACTGAATTACATTTTTGTTCAGTAACAGTTACAGTTTTCTTATTGGTTTTTTGCTTATATCTCAAAAACAGTTACTCCTATCAAATTTTATCTTTCTTTCAAAATTAAAGCTGATAAAATTTCCAACAAAATAGTTATTTACATTTTTCTTGTAGGACCAAGCATAAACGAGTTATAGAGTTGGATATAAATATTATTTAACAAAAATTTGCTTAAAAATAAAATGCTTGAAAAACCGGAATTAAACTAAATTAATTGTGTCTAACACTTTAGTAGAGGAAAAAGGAGAAGACATAAAAGTCACTAAATGTTTCAGAGTTGTCTTTAGTCGTCATATTAATAACAATAACATTAATAATAATAATACTAATAGTACTAAATTTGCTTATATGCAAGCGCTTAATTAAGGTAACAGTTTTTTGGTTTCTTGCTTATATCTCGAAAACAGTTACTCCTATCAATTTTTATCTTTTTTTCAAAATTAAAGCTGATAAAGTTTTCTACAAAATAGTTATTTGCGTTTTTTTGTAGGACCAACCATAAACGAGTTATAGAGTTGGATATAAATAATCTTTAACAAAAATTTGCTTTAAAATAAAATGTTTGAAAAACCGAAATTAAACTAAATTAAGACTAACACTTTAGTAGAGGAAAAAGGAGAAGACATAAAAGTCACCAAAGTCTTGAGAGTCGTTTTTAGTCGTCATATTAATAACAATAACATTAGTAATAATAATACTAATATTACTAAATTTGCTTATATGCAAGCGCTTAATTAAGGTAACAGTTTTTTGGTTTCTTGCTTATATCTCGAAAACAGTTACTCCTATCAATTTTTAAATTTTTACTAAAATTAAACCTGATAAAATTTCCTACAAAATAGTAATTTGCATTTTTCATGTAGGACTAACCATAAGCGAGATATAAGTTTGAAAATAATTAATATTTAAAAAAAAAGTGCTTTAACAGATAATGTCTTGTGATTTAAAATACACTTAATTTAATGGGTCCAATACTTTATTAGAAGAAAAAGGAGGAGGCATAAAAGACACTGAAGTCTTCAGAGTCGATTTTAAATGCTGCATTTTCGTCTTTGTCTCAAACATTGAAAACTGAATTACATTTTTGTTCAGTAACAGTTACAGTTTTCTTATTGGTTTTTTGCTTATATCTCGAAAACAGTTACTCCTATAAAAATAAAAATAAATAAAATGATTGAAAAACCGAAATTAAACTAAATTAATTAAGACTAACACTTTAGTAGAGGAAAAAGGAGAAGACATAAAAGTCACCAAAGTCTTGAGAGTCGTTTTTAGTCGTCATATTAATAACAATAACATTAATAATAATAATACTAATATTACTAAATTTGCTTATATGCAAGCGCTTAATTAAGGTAACAGTTTCTTGCTTATATCTCGAAAACAGTTACTCCTATTAATTTTTACCTTTTTACCAAAATTAAAGCTGATAAAATTTCCTTCAAAATCGTTATTTGCATTTTTCATGTAGAACTAACCATAAGCAAGATATAAGTTTGAAAATGATTAATAATTAAAAAAATGTGTTTTAACAGAAAATGTCTTGTGATTTAAAATACACTTAATTTATTGGGTCCAATACTTAATTAGAAGAAAAAGGAGGTGACAGTAAATGCTGCATTTTCGTCTTCGTCTCAAACATTAAATACTGAATTACATTTTTGTTTAGTACTCCTATCAATTTTTATCTTTCCTTCAAAATTAAAGCTGATAAAATTTTTTACAAAATAGTTTTTTGCATTTTTTTTGTAGGACCAACCATAAGCGAGTTATAGAGATGGATATAAATAATCTTTAACAAAAATTTGATATAAAACAAAATGTTTGAAAAACCGAAATTAAACTAAATTAATATTAAAATAATTAGTAATATTATTATTATTAAAAACCGACTATAACTTTTGTATAGTAAATGTTTTTATACCAGTTTTAAAATGAGTTTTTAATTTTAGACAATTTCTTGCCTAAAAACACAGATCACAGATGATCTCTTGCATAGAAATGAGGAAACGCTCAGATAACACAAAATAAGCTTCATTTTTCCTTAGAAAAACTAAGCTTTAATTTAGAAAGAAATTCATTGTTATAAGTATTATTATTATTATTATTATTATTATTATTATTACTTTTATTACTATTATTATTATTGTTATTATTATTAAAAACCGATTATAACTTTTGTATAGTAAATATTTTTATTGTATTTTAAATCACAAGGCATTTTCTGTTAAAGCACTTTCTTTTTAAATATTAATTATTATTAAACTTATATCTCGCTTATGGTTAGTCCTACATGAAAAATGCAAATAACTATTTTGTAGGAAATTTTATCAGCTTTAATTTTAGTAAAAAGATAAAAATTGATAGGAGTAACTGTTTTCGAGATATAAGCAAGAAACCAGAAAACTGTTACCTTAATTAAGGCCTTGCATATAAGCAAATTTAGTACTAAAAACAACTCTGAAGACTTTGGTGACTTTTATGTCTTCTTCTTTTTCCTCTACTAAAGTGTTAGACACAATTAATTTAGTTTAATTTCGGTTTTTCAAACATTTTATTTTAAAGCAAATTTTTGTTAAAGATTATTTATATCCAACTCTATAACTCGCTTATGGTTGGTCCAACAAAAAAAATGCGAATAACTATTTTGTAGAAAATTTTATCAGCTTTAATTTTGAAAGAAAGATAAAAATTGATAGGAGTAACTGTTCTCGAGATATAAGCAAAAAACCGATAAGAAAACTGTAACTGTTACTAAACAAAAATGTAATTCAGTTTTCAATGTTTGAGACAAAGACGAAAATGCATCATTTAAAATCGACTCTGAAGACTTCAGTGATCTTTCTGTCACCTCCTTTTTCTTCTAATAAAGTATTGGACCCAATAAATTAAGTGTATTTTAAATCACAAGACATTTTCTGTTATAGTACATTTTTTTTAAATATTAATTATTTTCAAACTTATATCTCGCTTATGGTTAGTCCTACATGAAAAATGCAAATAACAATTTTGTAGGAAATTTTATCAGCTTTAATATTAGTGAAAAGATAAAAATTGATAGGAGTAACTGTTTTCGAGATATAAGCAAGAAACCAAAAAACTGTTACCTTAATTAAGGGCTTGCATATAAGCAAATTTAGTACTAAAAACAACTCTGAAGACTTTGGTGACTTTTATGTCACCTCCTTTTTCTTCTAATAAAGTATTGAACCCAATAAATTAAGTGTATTTTAAATCACAAGACATTTTCTGTTAAAACACTTTTTTTTAATTATTAATTATTTTCAAACTTATATCTCGCTTATGGTTAGTTCTACATGAAAAATGCAAATAACTATTTTGTAGGAAATTTTATCACCTTTAATTTTGGTGAAAAAGTAAAAATTGATAGGAGTAACTGTTTTCGAGATATAAGCAAAAAACAAAAAAACTGTTACCGTAATTAAGCGCTTGCATATAAGCAAATTTAGTACTACTAGTATTGTTATTATAAATGTTATTGTTATTAATATGACGACTAAAGACAACTCTAAGACTTTAGTGACTTTTATGTCTCCTCCTTTTTTTTCTACTAAAGTGTTAGACACACTTAATTTAGTTTAATTTCGGTTTTTCAAACATTTTATTTTAAAGCAAATTTTGGTTAAAGATTATTTATATCCAACTCTATAACTCGCTTATGGTTGGTCCTACAAAAAAATGCAAATAACTATTTTGTAGGAAATTTTATCAGCTTTAATTTTGAAAAAAAGATAAAAATTGATAGAAGTAACTGTTTTCGAGATATAAGCAAGAAACCAAAAAACTGTTACCTTAATTAAGCGTTTGCATATAAGCAAATTTAGTACTATTAGTATTATTATTATTAATGTTATTGTTATTAATATGACGACTAAAGACGACTCTGAAACCTTTAGTGACTTTTATGTCTTTTTCTTTTTCCTCTACTAAAGTGTTAGATACAATTAATTTAGTTTAATTTCAGTATTTCAAACATTTTATTTTAAAGCAAATTTTTGTTAAATATTATTTATATCCATCTCTATAACTCGCTTATGCTTGGTCCTACAAGAATAATGCAAATAACTATTTTGTAGGAAATTTTATCAGCTTTAATTTTAGTAAAAAGTTAAAAATTGATAGGAGTAACTGTTTTCGAGATATAAGCAAGAAACCAAAAAACTGTTAACTTAATTAAGCGTTTGCATATAAGCAAATTTAGTACTATTAGTATTATTATTATTAATGTTATTGTTATTAATATGACTATTAAAGACGACTCTGAAACCTTTAGTGATTTTTATGTTTTTTTCTTTTTCCTTTACTAAAGTGTTAGACACAATTAATTTAGTTTAATTTCAGTATTTCAAACATTTTATTTTAAAGCAAATTTTTGTTAAATATTATTTATATCCATCTCTATAACTCGCTTATGCTTGGTCCTACAAGAATAATGCAAATAACTATTTTGTAGGAAATTTTATCAGCTTTAATTTTAGTAAAAAGATAAAAATTGATAGGAGTAACTGTTTTCGAGATATAAGCAAGAAACCAAAAAACAGTTACCTTAATAAAGCGCTTGCATATAAGCAAATTTAGTACTATTAGTATTATTATTATTAATGTTATTGTTATTAATATGACGACTAAAAACGACTCTCAAGACTTTGGTGACTTTTATGTCTTCTCCTTTTTCCTATACTAAAGTGTTAGACTCAATTAATTTAGTTTAATTTCGGTTTTTCAAACATTTTATTTTAAAGCAAATTTTTGTTGAAGATTATTTATGTCCAACTCTATAACTCGCTTATGGTTGGTCTTACAAAAGAAATGCAAATAACTATTTTGTAGGAAATTTTATCAGCTTTAATTTTAGTATAAGATAAAAATTGATAGGAGTAACTGTTTTTGAGATATAAGCAAGAAACCAAAACACTGTTACCTTAATTAAGCTTTTGCATATAAGCAAATTTAGTACTATTAGTATTATTATTATTAATGTTATTGTTATTAATATGACGACTAAAGACGACTCTGAAACCTTTAGTGACTTTTATTTTTTTTTCTTTTTTCTCTACTAAAGTGGTAGACACAATTAAACTAGTTTAATTTCAGTTTTTCAAACATTTTATTTTAAAGCAAATTTTTGTTAAATATTATTTATATCCAACTCTATAACTCGCTTATGGTTGGTCCTACTAGAAAAATGCAAATAACGATTTTGTTGGAAATTTTATCAGCTTTAATTTTGAAAGAAAGATAAAAATTGATAGGAGTAACAGTTTTCGAGATATAAGCAAAAAACCAATAAGAAAACTCTAACTGTTACTGAACAAAAACGTAATTCAGTTTTCAATGTTTGAGACGAAGGCGAAAATGCAGCATTTAAAATCGACTCTGAAGACTTCAGTGACTTTTATGTCACCTCCTTTTTCTTCTAATAAAGTATTGGACCCAATAAATTAAGTGTATTTTAAATCCCAAGACATTTTCTGTTAAAACACTTTTTTTTCAAATATTAATTATTTTCAAACTTATATCTCGCTTATGGTTAGTCCTACATGAAAAATGCAAATTACTATTTTGTAGGAAATTTTATCAGCTTTAATTTTAGTAAAAAGATAAAAATTGATAGGAGTAACTGTTTTCGAGATATAAGCAAGAAACCAAAAAACTGTTAACTTAATTAAGCGTTTGCATATAAGCAAATTTAGTACTAAAAACAACTCTGAAGAATTTGGTGACTTTATGTCTTCTTTTTCCTCTACTAAAGTGTAAGACCCAATTAATTTAGTTTAATATCGGTTTTTCAAACATTTTATTTTAAAGCAAATTTTTGTTAAAGATTATTTATATCCAACTCTATAACTCGCTTATGGTTGGTCCTACAAGAAAAATGCAAATAACGATTTTGTAGGAAATTTTATCAGCTTTAATTTTGAAAAAAAGATAAAAATTGATAGGAGTAACAGTTTTCGAGATATAAGCAAAAAACCAATAAGAAAACTGTAACTGTTACTGAACAAAAATGTAATTCAGTTTTCAATGTTTGAGACGAAGACGAAAATGCAGCATTTAAAATCGACTCTGAAGACTTCAGTGACTTTTATGTCACCTCCTTTTTCTTCTAATAAAGTATTGGACCCAATAAATTAAGTGTATTTTAAATAACAAGACATTTTCTGTTAAAGCACTTTTTTTTAAATATTAGTTATTTTCAAACTTATATCTCGCTTATGGTTAGTCCTACATAAAAAATGCAAATTACAATTTTGTAGGAAATTTTATCAGCTTTAATTTTAGTAAAAAGTTAAAAATTGATAGGAGTAACTGTTTTCGAGATATAAGCAAGAAACCAAAAAACTGTTAACTTAATTAAGCGTTTGCATATAAGCAAATTTAGTACTATTAGTATTATTATTATTAATGTTATTGTTATTAATATGACGATTAAAGACGACTCTGAAACCTTTAGTGACTTTTATGTCTTCTTCTTTTTCCTTTACTAAAGTGTTAGACACAATTAATTTAGTTTAATTTCAGTATTTCAAACATTTTATTTTAAAGCAAATTTTTGTTAAATATTATTTATATCCATCTCTATAACTCGCTTATGCTTGGTCCTACAAGAATAATGCAAATAACTATTTTGTAGGAAATTTTATCAGCTTTAATTTTAGTAAAAAGATAAAAATTGATAGGAGTAACTGTTTTCGAGATATAAGCAAGAAACCAAAAAACTGTTACCTTAATAAAGCGCTTGCATATAAGCAAATTTAGTACTATTAGTATTATTATTATTAATGTTATTGTTATTAATATGACGACTAAAAACGACTCTCAAGACTTTGGTGACTTTTATGTCTTCTCCTTTTTCCTATACTAAAGTGTTAGACTCAATTAATTTAGTTTAATTTTGGTTTTTCAAACATTTTATTTTAAAGCAAATTTTTGTTAAAGATTATTTATATCCAACTCTATAACTCGCTTATGGTTGGTCTTACAAAAGAAATGCAAATAACTATTTTGTAGGAAATTTTATCAGCTTTAATTTTAGTAAAAAGATAAAAATTGATAGGAGTAACTGATTTCGAGATATAAGCAAGAAACCAAAACACTGTTACCTTAATTAAGCGTTTGCATATAAGCAAATTTAGTACTATTAGTATTATTATCATTAATGTTATTGTTATTAATATGACGACTAAAGACGACTCTAAAACCTTTAGTGACTTTTATGTCTTTTTTTTTTTCCTCTACTAAAGTGTTAGACACAATTAAATTAGTTTAATTTCAGTTTTTCAAACATTTTATTTTAAAGCAAATTTTTGTTAAATATTATTTATATCCAACTCTATAACTCGCTTATGGTTGGTCCTACATGAAAAATGCAAATAAAGATTTTGTAGGAAATTTTATCAGCTTTAATTTTGAAATAAAGATAAAAATTGATAGGAGTAACAGTTTTCGAGATATAAGCAAAAAACCAATAAGAAAACTGTAACTGTTACTGAACAAAAATGTAATTCAGTTTTCAATGTTTGAGACGAAGACGAAAATGCAGCATTTAAAATCGACTCTAAAGACTTCAGTAACTTTTATGTCACCTCCTTTTTCTTCTAATAAAGTATTGGACCCAATAAATTAAGTGTATTTTAAATCACAAGACATTTTCTGTTAAAGCACTTTTTTTTAAATATTAGTTATTTTCAAACTTATATCTCGCTTATGGTTAGTCCTACATGAAAAATGCAAATTACAATTTTGTAGGAAATTTTATCAGCTTTAATTTTAGTAAAAAGATAAAAATTGATAGGAGTAACTGTTTTCGAGATATAAGCAAGAAACCAAAAAACTGTTAACTTAATTAAGCGTTTGCATATAAGCAAATTTAGTACTATTAGTATTATTATTAATGTTATTGTTATTAATATGACGATTAAAGACGACTCTGAAACCTTTATTGACTTTTATGTTTTCTTCTTTTTTCTCTACTAAAGTGTTAGACACAATTAATTTAGTTTAATTTCAGTATTTCAAACATTTTATTTTAAAGCAAATTTTTGTTAAATATTATTTATATCCATCTCTATAACTCGCTTATGCTTGGTCCTACAAGAAAAATGCAAATAACTATTTTGTAGGAAATTTTATCAGCTTTAATTTTAGCAAAAAGATAAAAATTGATAGGAGTAACTGTTTTCGAGAAATTAGCAAGAAACCAAAAAACTGTTACCTTAATAAAGCGCTTGCATATAAGCAAATTTAGTACTATTAGTATTATTATTATTAATGTTATTGTTATTAAAATGACGACTAAAAACGACTCTGAAGACTTTGGTGACTTTTATGTCTTCTCTTTTTTCCTATACTAAAGTGTTAGACTCAATTAATTTAGTTTAATTTCGGTTTTTCAAACATTTTATTTTAAAGCAAATTTTTGTTGAAGATTATTTATATCCAACTCTATAACTCGCTTATGATTAGTCTTACAAAAGAAATGCAAATAACTATTTTGTAGGAAATTTTATCAGCTTTAATTTTAGTGAAAAGATAAAAATTGATAGGAGTAACTGTTTTCGAGATATAAGCTAGAAACCAAAACACTGTTACCTTAATTAAGCGTTTGCATATAAGCAAATTTAGTACTATTAGTATTATTATCATTAATGTTATTGTTATTAATATGACGACTCTGAAACCTTTAGTGACTT